>NC_081557.1:222387328-222593754 GCF_022355385.1 Mustela nigripes | reverse complement strand
GCAATGTCCACAATAGCCAAACTATGGAAGAACCTAGATGTCCATCAACAGATGAATGGATAAAGAAGATGTGGTGTGTATATATACAATGGAATACTATGCAGCCATCAAAAGAAATGAACTCTTGCCATTTGCGACAATGTGAATGGAACTAGAGGGTATTATGCTTAGTGAAATAAGTCAATCAGAGAAAGACAACTATTATATGATCTCCCTGATATGGGGAAGTATAGATGCAATATGGGGGGTTGGAAAAGAATAAATGAAATAAGATGGGATCGGGAGGGAGACAAACCATAAGAGACTCTTAATCTCACAAAACAAACTGAGGGTTGCTGGGGGGAGGGGGTTACAGAGAGGGTGGTGGGGTTATGGACATTGGGAAGGGCATGTGCTATGGTGAGTGCTGTGAAGTGTGTAAACCTGGCGATTCACAGACCTGTACCCCTGAGGCTAATAATACATTTTATGTTTTTTTAAAAAATTTGAAAATTAAAAAAAAAATAAAAATAAAAAAATACTTACAGATAGACTGGATCTCAAATCACCTATATCTAATCATCTAGGGGAAGAATGTATCTCCCTGTCCCCTTTTAAGTTGTGGGTCTTGGTCTTGTGATTTGATTTAGCCAAAAGAACATGAAAGGAAGTGCCATGTGTTCCTTCTGAGTGGAAGCTTTAAAGGCATGTGTGTTTTGACATATGCTGGATAACACAGAATTTAGCCTTTCCTGAATAAAGGACTGGCCTTTGCCCTCAGCTTTGAGGAGGGGCTCAATGTCCTACTTGATAGGAGTGTCTTTGGTGAGGGCAGGGGTTGGCCATCCCAGAAAGACCAAGCATGTGATTTAGGGTGGGAACTTTGGGTCACATGTTATCAGTCAATGATTCAATCAATCATTACATCATTCAGTTAATTGTGCCTCTCTAACCTCAATAACAACTCTGGAAACAGAAGCTCAGGTGAGCTGCCTTGGTCAGGAATATTCTGAGTGTATCGTCACACATCGATGCCAGGAGGGTAATGCATCCTGAGAACAGCAGAGCTTTATGTTTGGAAACTTCCCAGTTTCTGTCCTATGTGTCTCTTCCCTTAGCTGATTTTTATCGGTATCCTCTCCCCGGAGCAAACTGTAACTGTGAGCATAAAAGCTTTCAGTGACTTCTCTGAGTCCTTGTAGTGAATTATTGAAACTGAAGGTATTTGTGGGAAACTCTGAACTTGCCGTTCGTGTCAGAAGTGAGGACAATCTTGGGGACTGTGCCCTCCAATTTTTCAGTTTGGTTACCTTTGGGTATATGCTTTCTTAAAAATTATTATTATTTTTTAAATAGGATGCTGACAATGTTCCAGATATTGGCAGCTCTATCAGCCTGGCTCTTAGGATAAAGAAAATATGCTGAAACACAGTCTCCAGCCACCCTGTGTAGCATGAGTGAGAAATAAAGTCTAATTAATTTTAAGTAAGATTGCACTTATTTTAGGATTGGTTGTTGTCACAGTGTAACCTAACCCATCCTAATGGATATAGCATGGCACAGGGCCACACTAATATTTGCTACTACAAATTAGTGCTATAACATAAACACTTTTGAAACATAAGCATACTTACAGATCAGCTTTAAATTACAAGAAAACTTCCTACTAGTGTCCATTATTTAAATCTTGGGAGCTAAAAATGTATAATTTCTGAATGATATTCCATAAATAACAAGTCCCTTTTAAGTTCTTTGTACAATGAAGACAATTGATCTTTGGAATTGCTGACAATTTAGCCTTCCCAACAAAGCAGCTGTTTTTCCAAAATCTACAGCCCCCAACCTCCACCTAGAAAAAAATCTGGAGCATTTTTTTTTAATTGTGGGAAAAATACACATACCACATACTTTGCCTTTTTCTTTTTTTTCTTTTTAGAGAGACCACGTGTGTTGGGGGGAGGGGCAGAGGGAGTGAGTGAGAGAGAATCACAAGCAGACTCCACGCTCAGTGCAGAGCCCAGTGTGGGGCTTTGTCTCACTACCCTGAGATCATGACCTGAGGGGAAATCAAGAGTCGGATGCTTAACTGACAGAGCCACCCAGGTGCCCCATAAAATCTGCCATTTTAACCATTTTTAAGTGTTCAGTTTAGTAGTGTTAAACATATTCTCCTTGTTGTGTAACCAATCTCCAGAACTTTTTTTTTATGCAAAACCGAATATTTGTGCCCATTAAACAATAATTCTCGATATACCCCTCATCCTGGCTCCTGGAAACCACCATTTTTCTCTCTGTTTCTATTAATTTGGTAATCTACCTACCTCATATAATTGGAATTAAATGAAATTTGTCTTTCGTGACAGACTTATTTCACCTAGCATAATGCCTTAAGGCTCATCCATGTTGTTGCACGTGCCCGAGTCTCCTTCCCTTTTAAAGCTGAATAATTTCCCATCCTGTGTATGTAACATATTTTGTTTATCCATGGACACCTGGGTTGTTTCCACCTTTTGACTGTTGTGAAGAAAGTTGCTGAGTGTGAGTATACAAATACCTCTTGAGACCCTGCTTTCGGTTCTTTGGTATATACACTCAGAAGTAGAATTGCTGCATCATAAAATAATTCCACACTTGACTTTTTGAGGACCCACCATACTGTTTTCCATAGCAACTGCATCTTTATATTTCCACCAAAAGCCAAAGCAGTTTTAGAGTAGTTCCTGCTTTGAAAGCAAGCATAGAATTTAGCCCAAGTCTACTCTTCCTAAGATCTCTTCACTTCTAGAAATATGGAGATTAAAAACCATCTTCTTCCTAGATTATATCTAGGGGAGGAGTATTCAGGGAGATTAACCAAAGGAAGGGAGGAATCCACCACCTTAATTTGACTTCCTCAAAACCTCACCTTTTTTATACCTCTCCACCTCCCATATAGCTTAATCTCTTGTTCAGAATCTGCAAAGAGGACAAGAGCTTAACGGAGTTTCCATGTTTGGTGGAAACCCATTACTTTTCCTCCTCTTTTTAAAAGGGAAGTGTTTTCTTTAAAGGATTACATGCTTCAATTTTTTTTCCTCCATCTATCTTACCAGTATGTGGGGGGGATAATACCTCGGGCTAACTGCTGGTTCTTTATTGCTGTGTAACAAATTACTGACAAACTCAAAACAACTACCATTTAATTATATGTCATGAATTTGTGGGTTATGAATTCAGGCATGCTAAGTTGGATGATTCTTCTATATCTGATTGTCAGCTGGGGTCACCTGGTGGCTTTAGCTTGTGGATGACTGATTTGAAAGTCTTCACTCATCTGGTTTCTTGGAAGATGACTGGCAGGCTGGGACACCCCCCCCACCCCCACTGCTGGGGGCTTCCACGCAGAGCATGGTGATCTCAGGGCAATCAGATTTCTAATATGGCGGCTTAAGGCTCTCAGAGAATGTTCCAAGGACGAGGAAGTAAATGCTTCCTGTCTTTTAATGCCTACACCAAGGTACAGAGTGAGCTTTTGCCATATTTTATTGACGAAAACAGATACAGAACCCACCTAAATTGAAGGGGAGGGCATGTAGACCCTATCTCTTGATGGGAGGAGTGGTAAATAATTTTTGGCCATTTTTATCTTTTGCACTATTTACATAAGAAGAAGCTAACAAGATCATGACTCAGGTAGAGTCTGAGTTCATAGTGATCAAGGATGGGAGGATTAAAGGGCTAGCTTATGTTCAGCAGAGCAAACACTAGTAATGTTCCAAAAAGTTAGCTATAGACAAATCCTGAAACAACGAGTGACAGGTTAATAGATTAGATGAATTAAATACTAAAATTACTAAAAAGAAAACACAATAAACAAGTAAAAAATAGTATGTTTAATAAAAGGTTACTATCGACATAGAAAGAACTTCACAAATTAATGGAATAAAATACATATGGAAATGCCAGGGACCCAGAATATACAAAACAATCCTAAAAAACAAAAAGAAAATAACTGAAGGACATACTCTGATTTCAAAAATTACTACAAAACTATTGTAATTAAGACTATATAGTACTGTCATAGGATAGAATATAGATCAATAGAATAAAATTGAGAGTTCAGAAATAAATCAATTTATGGTCAATTTGTTTTTGACAAAGGTGCCAAGAACAATTTGGTGGGGTGAAAGATCAGTCTTTTCAACAAATAGTACTGAAATAACTGGATATCCACATACAAAAGAATAAAGTTAGATCCCTACCTTATATTGTATACAAAAACAACCCAAAATGAATCAAAAACCTAAATGTAAGAGTTTAAGCTATAAGACCCATGGGATAGATGCTCTTGTCCTTGGACTGAGCAATGGTTTCTTAAGATGTGAAACCTGTAGCAGAGCAAACAAAGAAAACATAAATTAATTGCATTTCATTAAGATTTAAAACTTTTGTGCTTCAAAGAACACTATTGAGAAAGTGAAAAGACAATACATAGAATGGGAAAAATGTTTTCAAGTCATATATTTAATAAGGAATTAGTTCTCAGAATATATAAGGAACACCTAACTCTATCTGTTTGATAAATGGACACGGGATCTGAATAGGGATTTTTTAAAAGAAGATATACAAATGACTGATGAGTACATGAGCACTTCATTCATCATTAGGGAACAGCAAATCAAAACCACAATGAGATAGCTCACTTCACCTGCTAGTATAGCTATAGTAAAAGACAGATAATAATAGGTGTTGATGTGGACCTAGGGAAATCAAAATCCTCATACATTGTAGATGAGATATAAAGTGACAAAGTTGCTCTGGAAAACCATTTGATAATTACTCTAGAAGTTAAATATACATTTACCAAATGACCCTCAATTTCATTTCAAGATATATATCCAAGATAACTGAAATCATATAAACTGCTATAACATTTCTAGAGAGCAGATTAGAAATAATTGTCATGACTTTATTTTATTTTATTCTATTTTTTTTTTAAGTAGGCTCCACACCCAGTGTGGAGCCCAATGTGGGGCTTGAACTCACAACCCTGAGACCTGAGCTGAAATCAAGAGTCAGACGCTTAATCAACTAAGCCACCCATGCACCCCAAAAATAGTTATCATGACTTTAAATGTGTATACATTTCAACCCATAAATTTCACTTCTAAGAATATATTCCAATGAAACATATTAAGGCAAGAGTGCAAAATACATGTCTAAGATACTCCCTGAAGAGTCATTTAATAGAGTTGGAAATAAGGTAGAATATCTAGAAATAGGAAATCAGTTATGACATGATTTCTATGGTAGAACATTCAGCATATCTTTAAGAGGGTATTGTATTGCTGGGCTTTTTTTTTTTTCCTGTAGTTTCTCCTATCTTGTAAAGATGAAATGAACAGACCAGCACAAACGTCTTTTTTTCTTATGCACCCCTGGGCCCAATTCCCAGAAGATGGACTGTGTATTTGAGGCAAAAGAGGCAAATGTATGATGTTTGCAAATTCTTTTTTGACAGTTCCTCTAGGTTGGGAGGGGGTGATGCTGAGTTGCTTTTTATGTGTCTGAGAGCTAGGGGAAGAAAGATGCCCCCCGGTGTCCTAAATGAGAGAAGAGAACTGTGATCAGGAGTGGACAAGGTTCACAATTTCAGTCTGGAGGCAGTTCAGTAAAAGAGGTGAGCACAGCTCCTGCCTAGGAGAGACAGTCCCACAAGCCTGTAGGATATCAGAGGCTGTTTGCTGTCTGCTTCCAAATCACGAGACAGCCTTCCTGACTCGGGGCCCAGCATCCCCTTGGCAATCTCTACATCTCACCTTTAGGAAGATGGTTGGAATCGTATGGGCTATTGCCTAGACTTTGCTTCACATTGAGTGGCTTTGCCCCTTTTGGCCCTGAAATTTCATTTTATTGCAATGAGTCTAAGTAAAACTTAGCTCTGAGTGGAGGCAGGGTTGCCAGCCTGGATTTTAAAAGGTCCCATGATAACTATTTACTGAAAGGGAAACATGTCCGTAATACATTAAGTAGGAAAAACAAAGCTGAAAAATTATATATGGTTATTTATATTTTTAATATTAAAAAGATGGACATTGGGGAGGATATGTCCTATGGTGAGGAAATAAATAAATACAAGAAAAAAAATCTCCAAAAAAAAGCATACAAGTATTTGCATAGGCAAAATATTTTCTTAAATATTTCTTTTATTTTAGAAAGAGAGAGATTATGTGTGTGCACACATGGGTGGGGTGGGGGGAGCAGAGGGAGAGAGAAAATCTTGAGCAGACTCCCTGGTGAGTAGGGAGCCCAAGGTGGGGCTCGATTTCACAACCCTGAGATCATAACCTGGGCCAAAATCAAGAGTCAGATGCTTAACCAACTAAACCACTCAGGTGACCCTAAGACTCAATATTTTGATGGGCATACAACTAATATGGTAACTGGCTACCCCTGGGTGGTGTGTTTGCAGAGGTGCTCTTTGTCTTCTTATTATATTCTTTCTTTTCTTATCATACTTCACCAGTATTTTGATCTTCTTTTTATTTTCTACGAGCACATATTATTTCATAAAAAGAAGAAACAAAACAAATTTTTTCTTTTTGGGTATTCCAATGTGAAAGGGTTAGGTAGATATTACTGGTCTGAATAGGTGGATTTGGAGCCTGGCAGGTCAAGAATGACACGTGGAAAAGCACAAAATACAATCCATCTGCAGATTACAGGGCAGAGGGCATTTGCTTTCTGGTCCTCTTAATACCCATCTCTAGACACAAGTGGCTATGTTTCCTCATGTGTCACATGGAAGGGAAAGGGAGGTCAGAAACTGGTTCTGCTAAAGCAAGAGTGTTATGGACTGAACTGTTTCATCCCAAAATTCATATATGGAAGCCCTAAGTCCTAGCACCTCTGAATGCGACTGTAGGAGATAGGTTCTTTAAAGAGGTGATTAGGTGAAGATGAGGCCATTAGGGTGGGCTTTAGTCCAATCTGATTGGCATTCACATAAGAAGAGGAAATTAGAGACACGGAGAGACACCAGGGGTGTGTAAGCACAGAGAACAGACTGTGTAAGGGCACAGCCAGAAGGCAGCCAAGGAGAGAGGCCTCAAGAAAATAAACTTGTTGACACCTTGAACTTCCAGAGCTTCCAGAACTATGATAAAATGTCTGCTTATGCCACCACGGCTGCTGTTTTATTATGGTAGCCCTAGGAAATGAATACAAGGATATTCATGATTTTAAGTTTCTGCATGTTGCAATGTGTAAATTTTTCAGCCCAAATATTTTCACAAATACTGCCTTCACCGTACCTTTCTTCAACAAATATTTCATAAGAAAAACCTCATCAAAGGAGTTGTCTCCATTTATGATGCTGCATAATTATAGGCCTCCTACATTTCATTTCTTTCCAATTCAGAACATAAATTGGTCCAATTAAAAATAGGTGCTTTAGCAAATGATTCATCTTAAAGTTGAGATATTTCAAAATGTAATTACAGAATTTCAATATTAATATTGTACACTAGTTGAAGTCTCATTGTTTAATTTGTTCAGCACCTCCTGTGCTTAGGAAAGGATAAATTTCCAGGCTCTCTCTTTGCAAATCATGCTCCCAATGACAATTTCGGAAGTTGATTTGATAGATATTTTGATGAGAAAAGTTCGTTAAAATCACAATGAGACACCACTATATCCTAGGACAGATAAAATAAAAAAGACGGACACTACCAAGTGTTGTCAAGGATATGGTACAATCAGAACTTATCCACTGCTGGTGGGAGTATAGTCACTTTGGCAAACAGTATGGCATTACCTTACAAAGTTAAAGATTCATCACCATACAAGCATACAAGCAGAAATTCTGCTTTTGGCTATTTACTCAAAAGAGATGCAAACATCTAGCCTAACAAAAACATGTACATGAATGGTATAGTAGCAACATTATTCATAATAGCCCCAAACTGGAAACAAGCCAATGGTCCATCACTGTTGAATGGATAAACAAAATGTGATATATCCATAGCATGGAAAACTACACAGCAATAAAAAAGGATTTTTTTTTTCTTTTTTGGAGAGAGGAAGAAGGAGAGCAGAGTGGGGGCTAGAGGGAAAGGGAGAGAATCTCAAGCAGACTCCCTGAGGAGCTCAGAGCCTCATGTGGGGCTCCATCTTATGATGCTGAGATCATGACCTGAGATGAAATGAAGAGACTCAGCCAACTGAGCCACTCAGGCACCCCAGAAGGAAATATTAATACAAACAACAACATGGAAACATCTCAAAATATTAGACTAAGTCAAGTCAAACACAAAGTTCAAATTAGGGCTATTCATATGAAATTCTATAATATGCAAAACTATAATGACAGGGACGTCAGTGGTTGCCTGGGGTCAGGGTAGGGGAGATAAATCAATATGAAAGGGTCTAAGGAAACTTTTTAGGATGGGAGAACTGTTCTACTTTTTTGAGTGTGTTAGCAGTCAAATGCTAAATGTTAATGTTAAATTCATCAAACTGGACACTTAAAATTACTGTAAATATTACCTTTATTAACAAAAAATAGGAAAAATTTCCTATTAGTTTTGAACAACATACAACATACAATGAAAATTTAGAGGACTTGCGTACAAAAAGAATGTTTGATGCAGTGGGATCAGGACAAGCAGATTTGGTATCAGATCACTTGGTCGTTGGCTTGTAGCCTCAGGTGATCTCTGGGTGAAATTCAAAACTGGCCTCCATTTGCAAAGGGCAAGCTGAGACTGAAGAAAGAGGCATGCCACTCCAGATTGGTAGGTGGCAGTTTTAATATACAAAGGAACTGAACAGATAAAACTAGTCTTGGCTAACAGTAAGATGAGTAGTTCTTTGCACTTGCTTATCAGAACCTTGGGAGTTTATATAGACACTTCAGTGGGATTCAGTCATATGTAAAGTCCAGATGGTCTCAACAACATCTTACTCTCTCAAGGCTACATTCTTGAAGTGGCTCCCGCTGTGGAAACAGTGGGAAGAATGTACATTCCAAGAACAGGGGAAGGAGTGAGGAGCCTCCACTGGTCCCTGTCCACCTGTGTCTGGGTCAGCCAGGTCACATCCTCTTGACGACCTCTGGCATGAAGACATTGTGCCAACCCTTTGAGAAAGCATGATCTTCATTTTGAAGAGGATAAAGCAGAGTGAGTTAACATGAGTAACTTGACCAAGGAAGTAGCTACTAAATAGTGAGGCTGGGATTCAATTAGGTTTGAGTTCAGAGCTTGCTTCCATCTACTATATGCCTTTGCCTTCTTAATTGGACCTGACATTAGTGTTTAACATGATCTTTTGGGGCCACTCAAACATGCTGTGAATAGTATTTAATGAGAAACCTCATTTTTAGCCCATTTTAAATGTTGTTTTCCTATCCATCCTCTATTACAGCACTACGCTCTACCAGCGGTCCCAGAATGAGTCTCAGGGGTCCCTCCCTCACACCGGGGTTTTCTTCATTTCATTATTTTAAAAAGATTTATTTATTTACTTTTCAGAGAGAGAGAGAGAGAATTCATAGAGGGAAAGGGAGAGGGAGAAGCTGGCTCTCTGATAAGCTGGGAGCCCAATATGGGGCTTGATCCCAAGACCCCCAGATCATGATCTGAGCTGAAGGCAGATGCTTAACCAACTGAGCTACCCAAGTGCCCCTCTATCTCTTTCATTTCAATCTCTCACATCCCTTCACTACCCATCAGTGGTTCATACCCAGGAAAGTCCAGTCCTCCAAAGGGTACTTGAAAACATGTGTGTGTCAGGAAGCATTTTGGATCTACTGGTACTTAAGGGGCAGAAGATGGCAGTGGTGAGCATTATTATCCAGCTCAAATTTCCAATAGCACTCCCCCTCCCCCCCAACCGTGGGCTAAATCCTGTCTTTAGAGACCTAACCTAAGGTGTCTCTGTAAGACTTTCTCTGCCCAACCTGGCCCCAAGTCAGGGGGCCTGACTCTTGAATAACTCTCTGCTATTGTGCCCTCTGCTCTTTTGCATAGCTTTTCGTCCTGCCTTTTCCATTTCTTTCTCTCCTTGATGTCAAAGTCTGTATATCAAAGCACACTGGAGGCACCCTGGCTTCCAGAATGCAGTCTGCCATCCCATTGTGTCCAGCACTTTGGGGCTACCGTGCTTTGCTGGCTTGGTCACTCAATCACAAATGATTTAAAAAGGCTTCCATTGGCAGTGTCGTAGGGATTTCTCTAGGGATCAGTAGCTAGAGAGACAAGAACAGGAGGACCCTCTACAGAATGAGGAAGATACGTGTGCTATGGATGCATGGGAGAGATCCGAGGCTGGGGGGAGGCTGGGTGGAGTGGGGGGCTCTAGCCGGGTCTGGCCTTTGCTCGGGCAGCCTCAGAGCTGGTTCTCCCAAACCCTCCTGTTAGCACTTAATTCTGCTCAGGCAGTCACTGTGATTCATGCACCAGGCCATTAATCCAGGAAGAAACCGCTAAATGGGCAGACGAACAAAAACAGGAGGCCCTTCTGAGAGCTGTAAATTATTTCTCATAACAGCTTTATATACTTGAAAGTGAAGGATATTCCAGGAGCGCGATGGAAAGTACCCAGAACCTTAGTTTCTAATAGAAACCTAGGAAATCCCATTCAAGCACACATAGAAGACTTATTTTGTACCACTTGCTGGACTGGCACAGAGATGAATAAAAAGACAGTGCTTAATCTCTCAGGAGTTCAAAAACTCCACAGAGTGACTCTCAACTCTACTCTTCCCACCCTGCTATCTTGTCCCAAGACCTAGCCCCTCCAAAGCCTCTCTAGATCTTCTTCTCTCTGCCCCTACTGCTATTGCTAGGTTTTCTGAAAGTCTGAATGAATGGGGAGCCATGGACTCTTCATCTGGTTTCCCAGGCTATCCCTGACCCACGTGACCCAGCATCCACACTCCAGCAGGTGAACATTTCGGAAAAGCCATCTGATCATAATGCCCAGTAAAAGGTGCACACCCAAGGCAGAACACTTTCAAGGCACTCAATTGTTTTAAGGATGAAATTAGAACCCCTCACCCAGGCCTTTCATCACTGCAGCTCTGTTTGCACACCTGGCCTTTTCCTGATATAGTTTTTCCATCCAGACATGCCAACCCCCTCGCAGATTCCCAGAATTCTATGCTCTTCCTCTTGCTCCCTTATACACTCCGCGTCTCAGCCCCTAGTCCGACCAACCGAGCTCTCAAGATTCACCCCAGGTTCCGTGTCCTCCTCCTGCCCCCTGGGTGAGGGGTGCCTCTCTTTATGCTCCAGCACTTTCTCACACATCACATGCTCCCTAATCTGGCTTTTTAAGGCTCTCTCAGTAGACTTTGATTTTTCTCAACTAAACCGCAAGAACTGTATCCGATCGGTCTCTGACTGCCACAGTAAATGCTTGCTGAATGTATTTGAAGGAGGGCAGAAACAAGGTCATAATAGGTAAGAGAAGAATAGCTAATTCAGGGCTGCCTTAATGCATGTTTATCTGCACGTGGTCCCTGATTCTTTTCTTTTCTTTTTTCCTTAGCAAATGATACTTTATTTTTTTCTTATTATGTTACGTTAGCCACCATACAGTACATCATTAGTTTTTGATGTGTTGTTCCATGATTCATTGTTTGTGTATAACACCCAGTGCTTCATGTAATACGTGGATACCCATCACCGGGCTAACTCATTCCCCCACCCACCTCCCCTCTGAAACCCTCAGATTGTTTCCTGGAGTCTGTAGTTTCTCATGGTTCATCTCCCCCTTTAAATCCCTGCCCCCCTATTTTTCCCTCCCCTCTCCTAATGTCCTCCATGCTATTCCTTATGTTCCACAAATAAGTGAAACCATATAATTGTCTTTCACTGCTCAACTGCTTTGTTTCTAATACTGCATGTGGAAAAGTTGTGGGCAATTGAATGTCTCATGGTTCCTGGATGATGTGTGGGAGTGCTTAGATCTTAGAGGAGACAGGTTTGTTATCTTTGAGGAAATTGAAACACAAGTCTCCAATATAATTCTGTCTTACAAATGATACAAACCTTCATGTTCACAGTGGTATCTACATGGAAGAACATAGAATGTTCAGTAGGTTGAACATTTTGGTGAAGTAGTTGAGTTTGAAACTTCATGAGTTTATTAAACAACCTGCCTTGCTTTTGACTTGGTTTTATTTAGTGGGACTGTATATTGGTTCTTAGGCCTACCCTAACAATGGTGGCTTGAAACAACAGATATTTCTTCTCTCATAGTTCTGGAAGCTGGAAGTCCAAAACCATGTGTTGGCCAGCTGTGCTTCCCCTGAAGCCTCAAGGGTAGAATCCTTCCTTGCCTCTTCCAGCCTCTCTGGTTGCTCCTGGTGTTCCATGGCCTGTGGCTGCCCCCATGGATCCATGCCTCTATCTCACACGGACTTCACTCTTCTCCCCGTGTTTCTCTTTTTCTGTGTCTTCAGAAGACACTTGTCATTGGATTTAGGAGATTACCCAGGTCATCCATGATGATCTTGTGTTGTTATACTTAACATGGTTAAATCTGCAAAGACTCTTTTTTCAAGTAACTTCATATTCACAAATTCCAGAGATTAGGGCATAGACATATCTTTTTTTTTTTTTTTTTTTTTTTTTTGGAGGAGGCATAATTCAATCTACTACAGACTGTAAGGAGTAATTTTAAATACATTTATAAAAGTCATTTGGATGAAATTCTAGGGACCATGATTATTTTACCTTAATAACAAATATTTTGAAATGCTTGTGTGTGGTGGGGAGGGATCTTATTTCCTCAAGTTGGAAGGAGCTGCAACTGAGTGAGCATTCAGTTCTTTTGTTTGTTTGTTTGTTTGGAACATTCAGTATTAATATCAAATGGGAATGCCACCTACTGGCTGCTAAGATTCACAACTGACAGAACTTGGATTTAACACTGAATGCAGAGTAACGTGTGTTTGCACAGATTGTAAACCTAATTATGTGGTGCCTGTTAGGACATTTGAAAATGTAGAATGGCTCTTCAAACACCTTGGATATGTTGAGTCCAGTAAAGACACTTGTCAAATTTAGTTTTCTCTTGGGTTTCGAAGCTGTGAGCTTGAAGAGGGTCCACTTCAAGTGGTCCCCTTCAAGTTGATGTTATTTCATGCACATTAAGAAGTGAGGAGAGGCAGATGTACTCCCTTGGAATCCTTGAGCATCAACCCTAGCATTTACAATAAAAAGAATGGAAAGGTACTACATTTATAGTACAATGGTGCCGTGAAATCAATCCATTCCTTCAGTCCAGGAGATGGCAAACTATGTCACAGGCCAAATTTAATCCACTGCCTGACTTTGTAAATAAAGTTTTATTGGAACAGAGCTATGCCCATTCACTAATATAGTATTTGTGGTTACTTCTGCACTACACTATGGAGTTGAATAGTTGGGACAGAGATATCACCCTCAAAGCCAAAAATATTTACTGTCTGGCCCTTTATAGAAAAAGTTGGTCAACCTCTGATTCCACTCAATCAATAATATTTAACATTTGGAATGTACATTATGTGTTAGGTGCTGTGTTGTTTCATGTAATTTTATTTCATACTCCTTAGTATGCTATTAATTGATTATTATTATTATTATTGTTGACATTTTACAGGTGATAAAGCTGAGGCTTAGAGGACCCAGGTCTGGATCACAAAACTGCTAAGTGAGTAGGTGGGACTTGAATGGATGTCTGTTTGATTACTAAACCCGAGTTTTCATTTATCAAACTAAATACAAACTTTTTGGCCTCCTAATTACCTAAATTAGCACAGAGAGTTTTATACCCCAAGGACCATAAGGAAAATAGTATATATTTCTTATTTCTTTTTGAAAAACACAAAAATGCTTTTTAAGCCTTGTTGGAACAATACTGAAAAATAAGCTTTAGCTTATTTTACTCAGTTAATATTTGGTTACTTAAACTGAATCATATGCAGAGAGGCAATGAACTTGCCTATGAAGTATAGTCTTTTCTCCTGGTTATAAACATGATGAAAAGGAGATCCCTTTCCAAAGCTACACGTGGAATGGAACCTTGGACAACAGACTTCATATAATATTATGGTTCTATTGGCAGACCATGTTTGCAGTGGGGAAGAATATCTCAAACCATGTTATCTGATGCCCAATTCTAAACTCTCCCCACCTGACTCTCCTCACCCTGATTCCATGTTCAACAATCAACCTACTGGTTATTCAGACCTGGTATGCTGCAAAGTTATGTCTGTGAGGGACATTACAGTCCATGTGAATGGCAGTTCCTAGGGTTCACAGTATACAGCCAGTATACAGCTTGGGAAGCTGTATATAGGTGGCTCTGGAAAGAATGGACAACTCTTGCGGATGCCTATAGTTCTAATGAAAGTTACACCACTCGTAAAATAAATTGGTGTCCAGTTGTATCCACTGCTATTTCTGAACCTTAATTAATGGTAGTGTACTACTAAAACTAATTCATGTTTTATGTGCTGACACGGTCAGAGCTCACATCAGTTTTGGATTTGGCAGAGGAAGAACCAGTCCCTGGAGAGTGGTAATGCTGTGAATAGGTGCCACATTATGAGGTCTTAAGGTAAAGAGCCACAAACTTCCTTGGCATTACCATGGTCAAACCATGTTTTCTCATTTGTGGAAGATGGTTTTCTGTGCCACTCAGAAGTGAGGGACTAATTCCCCACCTTTTGGGAGTGCCACTGGCACCAAGTCCTCAGCTGTCCAAATGGACTGTTTCAGCTATAGAGGGCTGCCCTTTCCCCTTGTTCCACGTTGAGACAGCTTCAAAGGTCAACCTACTGTAGGTAGGTTTGCCAGGGGTGAGGGGTGGCTCCTACTAAGACTTCTCCCACTGCCTAATCCTGCTTTCTTCTCTTCCTCCCCCAGAGGCTGATAAACTTCCTGCCTGTTAATTTCCATCTCAGAGTCCACTTCCTGGGGACCCTAATCAGTCCCACTCAAGCCTCAAAATCGGAGACCTGCAAAGTTAGGGCTTGGCAATCTATGAAAATGACAATGAAGAAATCTCCACTTACTCACCCAACAATTATTTATTGGGCACCAATGATGAGCCAAATTCCTTCTAGGCATTAGAAATACAGCAGTGAATGAGAAAAGTATCTCCCTTTCTGGAGAACTTTCTTGTGTGGGAGATAAACAACTAAGCAACCAGACAAAATCAGATAACACTTTAACATGTCAGGCGGAGTTGCATACTTGAAGAAAAACAAATCAGGGTGAAAGGTTAGAGTTTTGAGATGAGCCGGGTGGTGACAGGGAGCAGAAACCCAAGGGAAGTCAGTAATGCAAGTGTTCAGGAGAAGAACATTCCTGCAGTCAGCTAAAACAAAAAGGCCTGAAGTGGGAAGGAGCATTGGATTTTTAAAGAATGGTAGGAGGGCCGGAATGCAAGGCAGGTTGTGAGGGGAGTGATCAGAGGCCCAGATGGGTGTTTTTTATTTTTAGCCCAGTGGGAAGCATTCAAAGTTGTGAGCTGGAAAGCAACAAGATCTGGCTTAGGTTTAGAGAAGTCACCCTGATTTCTTTCCCCCAACCCTGCAGTGGGGGGAAGACTAGAATCATGAGACCCGTGAGGAAGCATTGTCTAGGAGAGGGATCATGGTACTTAGACTAGTGTGGATGGGTTAAGTGGCTGCATCTAGGCACGTATTTTCAAGTTGGAGCCTCAGGACCTGCTGATTGGTATAAACTGAGTGTTTGAGTCCCCCACCCCCATCCATATGTCAAGCCCTAGCCATCCATCCCCCGCCCTCCCCGCCCCATGATGGAATTAGGAGTTAAGGCCTTTGGGAGGCATTTGGATCAGGTGAGGTCATGAGGTTAGAGCTCCCATGATGGGATCAGAGCCCTTATAAGAAGAGGAAGAACTTCCCACTACCATTTTAGGACACAGCAAGAAGGGAACCATCTTTCTCTAAGCCAGGAGAAGGGTTCTCACACTAACTGACCCTGCTGGCACCCCATCTTGGATTTCCATCTCCTGGACTATGGGAAATATATTTCAGTTCTGCAGAATATTGTTACAGCATCGGAGGTGATTGACACTGATGTGTTCAACAAGGGCCTAGAGACGGGGACAGAATCAAGGTGGCTCATTGGTTTCTTGACCTGAGCATATGGATCAATGGTGATGCCATTTACTGAGCTGGGCATTCTCCCCATTTGCAGACTTCTTGAGTTCTTGCATATAATAACGTGCCCTCCCGGGGGAATCCTTCACTATAGGCCTGAGAAGAAAGTAGAGGAGATAATATTTTAGTTAATACAAATACACACTTACTGTTCTATAAGAAATATTCCTGGCGGTGAAGTGAGGAATCTGGGAGGTTGCAGTCAGGGACATTCTACTTTTATTCTTACTGGAAGAGTTGTCATCGCAGTGCAGAACAGATGTAGGGATGATACATAAGCTTTAAAACCAGAGCAGTGCTGAATGCAATTAGGCTTCTCTGGTCAGTTCTGCTATCCATTCATTTAATTACAGTTTTCTTCTTTAACTCGATGTAATAAATTTTACTGGTGTATTTCATAATGTTGAACCATCCCAGCAATGCTGAAATAAAATCTATATGGAAATGGTATACAATCCTTTCAATAGACTGCTGGGTTTGATTAGCTAATAATTAATTATCCAGCTAACTTGTTTATTAATATTCAATGTTCTTTCAAAAATAAGTTAAGGGTATTTTATGTCTATTGTCTTTGATATTCTGTTTTATGAATTTTAGCTTTTAATTTTATTAACTGCCTTCTCCTGCTTTCTTTGTTTTATTTTGTGCTCTTTCTAGTTTCCTTCTGTAATATTTATTTATTTATTTAAGAGAGAGAGCATGCATGAGAGAGAGAGAACAGAAGGATGGGCAGAGGGAGAAGAGGAGGGAGAGAGAGAACACCAGACAGACTCCCCACGGAGCACAGAGCCTCATGACCCTGAGATCATGACCTGAGCCGAAACCAAGAGTCAGATGCCTAACCAACTGAGCTAGCCAGGCGTCCCCTCTTCCTAGTATCTTAAATTGACCACCTCTTTCATTTGTTTTTCATATTTTTTCAAATAATGAAAGCATGTAAGCATCAACCCAAATTCAAATTGCCATTTGAGTATCATGCTACCTGCATGCATAGGATTAGGTATGAAATAATTTATTTATTATTTCCTGGTTTAATTTTGCTTTGTTTTTAAAATCCAGTTTTAACATTCCCAAATTGCTTAAGGGTTGTTATTGTTTTTTCCTCTATAAACAATGTATTTCAGAATTTATCGAGGTTGTCTTTCTGATCGAGTATATGAACAATTTTTGTAAATATGCCTTAAATATTAGAGTAGAAGGTAGGTAGGAAATGAAATTTCCGTTACTTGTGGGGTTTCCATGAAATTGTGCGATTCCCTGAGGAGCACCCATGATGTGTTTGACTCCATTTAACTCTGTTAAGATAGTGCTTCCATCTTAAGCTGAGTCTGTGCCATTTCCTTCATTAGGATATCTCACTTGATCTCGTTCCTTCCACCTCGGCAATCTTAGTCATGTCTCTGCACTCGGAGCAGCTGCTGGGAGTGCACAGGCTGTCATTTCTGAGGGACTCAGCATGTCCTCACAGTCATGACCTTGGCATGTTTGAGGAAACAAGTCTTATATAGAAGATACGAATAATCTGGTCAACAGGCACCAGAGTATCACTTTATCATTTAAGTCCCCTTGTTATAAAACAAAACCACCTCTTCTCTTCAGGGAAGAAGTGAGGGAATGAGGCCAGTGGGTTTCTATGGAAGTCCGACTTGGGTTCAAACTGCAGCTTTGCCTCTGACTATCTGTGTCTTTCCCTCCCTGAGCCTCACTTTCTCACTCACAAAGGTGGAGCTTCACTCACTTGATGATTCCCTCATTGAAACACTATTATTTGGGTATTTGGTACCTACTAGTGGCTAGGGATTCATTGATGAGCAGTCACAAACACAGTTCCCTACAGATAATAATTTCTACTTCATAGTATTGTGTGAATTAAGTGGGGGTAATTCGAATAAAGGGTTTGATACAGAATACATTGGTATTGTTACTCTTAGCCTTAAATTGTATGTGATTCAAATGCCTAATGGAAGCAGCCACACTAGGAACTTGGTCTTTTTGTTGAAGATGTCCAGCTTTAGGAGGAGTACTTTTTGGTTCTTACCCTGCGCTGTTCACTCTGGCCTACAGAAGACCCACCACCACCTCATTTAGCTCAGTTAACTCTGTGCATCTGAGCAAATTATTAGCAGAAAGAAGGAAGGGGCCTGGAGGTACCCTCCACACCCATTCCAGATTCCCCTTGGTTAGTGCATTCTAGGAGAGATCTTTTGTTTTTTCAAAAATATCAAGTATCTTTTGTACATTGGATTATGCACTAAAAGCAGAATAAACAAAACAAAGGAATGGTGGCCTTTGTCTTCGAGAAGCCAAGAATATTCGAGACCCAAATTCTAAAAATGCACCAGACCTCCGAGTATCCAAGAATGTAATAAAGAGGGTGTTCTTCAGTGAATGTCCAGGATAGTGTTTGGAAAAACCTAGGTCTCATAATTTTTATAAATTCAAATGCAACTCGGTGTCGCTTGGGGATAGAATTTTCCCTGATGCCTTAATCATCTGCTAAGCAACTTTCTGCCTCCCTTTGCATTCACTTTTATTTCAGCCGGACATCTCCTAACACCCTGAGAAGGAAATGTTTCTAAGCTATAAAGAATTTGGAATGTGTTTTTCAAAAATACACTTTTAAACATTCAAGGAATTTCAAGAAATGTACCATTTGCCTAAGGGCAGATGATTTAAAAGATCTCTCTTGCGATGGCTTCAAATAAGTTAGTGATTGGAAAGCTGATGCATGAATATAAGACATTATTATTCCACACCGATGCTTCAGAGGAGGGAACTAGTTAGGGGAATATTTTCCTCCTGAACATTTATCCCTGCTGAAATAAGTCAAAATACCCAATGTTCTTTGTATTCAGAGGTGACACTGGTACCAGCACGACTGTCAGTTGCTGTCAGTCCTGGGCTTCTAGAAGCAATGTCACGGTGCTTTAACTTGCTTTTCAGTTTGCTCAGCGTGTCTTTGAAGCATCGCCTCTATTCGTCTCTTCCACAGCTCACTGTTCAGCCAAATTGCACTATTTCAGCAGGAACTCAACTAAATACTTAAAAGCCAGTGGGCAAGCCTCCTCCTTGTTGAGGATTTAAGCCTGTGTTTTTCAAACCGTGATCCTTAGATAGGCAGGCAACAACCACATGGCCTGGGGTGCTAGCTACATTACATACTCCTGGACCTCATCCCCAGACCAAGGCCTTCTGAAATTCTGAATGGGAGATCAGATAAACTGTGTTTAAAACAAACGCCCCACTGATGCCCTCATGGTTAAGATCTATGAGTTGAGGGCTTTCGCAATCACCAACTCTGTTTTGGTTGAGGCTCGTGCATTTCTTTACACAAAGGACATCAACAATCTGCAGAAACGTGTTCCCAGAAATACACCTGAACATAACCAAGGGCAAGTCTGTTCATATGATTCAAATCTTCCCAGAAAACACTCTGTCCTTTAAATTTACTAGGGCTTGTATTTTGAAAATATCCCATGTGCAATCAAGTATACCTTTCTAAATGGCTAGACAGCAAACAAGTCGAGTTCAAAACATTAACATACTCTGAAGGAAGAGGAGCTTGAGTAGTGGGAGTAGATTTACAGCGTCCATAGGAAGGAAAAAAAAAAACTCTCTTGGCTGATACATATGCAAAAGTTCTTTTGGGCATTTGCTGAGAAAATTAAAAGTGTAGCACCTTCCAAGACAGGCACACCCCTGGCCCT
This sequence comes from Mustela nigripes, assembly GCF_022355385.1. Lineage (NCBI taxonomy): Eukaryota > Metazoa > Chordata > Mammalia > Carnivora > Mustelidae > Mustela > Mustela nigripes. The sequence goes on along the minus strand of NC_081557.1, from coordinate 222,573,906 downwards.
GCTTGGGGCAGGTTATCCTCTTCCTTCTGGCTGCCTTGATGCGGTCCCATGGGCTCAGAATTCCATTTCCATCTGTATTGTTTCTATAAGCAAGACAGCATTTCTGCATATATTTTTTTAAACATTTGCTTTTGACATTGTTGATTTGTGGGAAACTGCACAAAAACAAACATGCAGGGAGATTCCATATACCCAGTCCTCCGTCTCCCCAAAGATAACATCTTGTACAACTATAGCAAAATAGCAAAGCCAGGAAAATGAGGTTGGCCATTGGTACAATTCACAGAGTTTATTCAGATCTCACCAGCTTCACCTCCATGATTTTCCACAATCACATTTTAATAGCCTTGAGGCAACCCCCAACCATGCTGAACTTCCTGCCTGGACTGTCCAGGTTGTCTCTGTAGGTTCCAATGACTGGTTTTGTTAGTGCCCTGGTTACAAAGTTACATTGAGTGCTTAGGGGTCTGACTATAATTCTAATATTCCTAAAAACATTATTTTGAATGGATATTTTGATGAATGTATGGTTTTCAGCAACAGCTCTTCCGTGTCATAGCAAACATACCTGTATAATGGCTGCAACGTAATAGTTTATTTTTTACCTCCAGGAAGGTGCAAAGAAGACCTTCTGCTGGCAATCAAAGTCACCCAGACTCTCTTCATCTTGTCACTCAGCCACTTTGATAGTTAATTTTGCTTGTCAACTGGACTGGTGCCCAGATATTTGTTAAGACATTATTTCTCAATGTGTCTGTGAGGGTGTTTGTGGGTGTGGTTAATATCTGAATGAATAGACTGGGTACAGCAGATTGCCCTCCCCAAGTGGGGAGGCCTTATCCAGCCTTTCGCAGGCTTGAAAAAAATAAAAGACAGAGAAAGAAAGAACTCTTTCTGCCCGACTGTCTTTGAGCTGGAACATGGGTCTTCTCTGCCCTTTGGGTTCAGACTTGGACTGGAGCTACACCATCAGCTTCCTGGTCTGTAGGTCTTTGGACCTGGGCTGGCACTGCATCACTGGCTTGCAGGGCTCTAGCTTGCCAGCGGCAGACCTTGAACTTCTCAGCCAACATAATCATGTGAGCTGTTTCCTTATAGTAAATCTCTTTCCCTGTCTATATCTTATTAGTTCTTCACTCTTAGAGAACCCTGCCTAATACAGTCACCCTCTAGGGCCACGATGTAGTTGCAGTTCCAACTCTCCAGTAGCTGGGGACAGAGGGAAAGGAAGACACAGCTGCTTCTTCCAGCTTGGGCTAGGACAAGGCACATTTCATGTTCACTTATGTTCCTTTGGCTAGAACTCAGTCATTTGGCCACACCCAACTGCAACAGGGAGAAAAGTTTTTAGAGAAAGTTTCTCTCCCTTTAACTTCTCCAAAGGGAGGTTTTCTTAAGAGGAAGAGAGGGGAGAGGGAATGGCTTTTGAGTAGGCAAAAACCTAGTGTCTGAAATAAGGGTAAGTGCCTAGATAGGGCTACAAATTTTCATTATGGAATCATTTATAAGGGTGAAAATGTTTTAACAACCTAAATAAGCCATAATAGAACACTTGTTAAATACATTATAATGGATTTATACAACAGAAAGGAAAATGTGATGTTGAAAATGGTATTTTAGAAGAATATATGGTTTAGAAGTACATTGAAGATGTTTATAATGCATTTTTAAGGGTGAAAAGCAGGGAACAAAACATATATATGACATGTTCTCCTTTTTTGGAAAACCACCATCACAACAAAACCAGTAAATATGTGCACAGAAGAGGGACTGGACGAACATACACCACAATTTTAACAAATAGTTATCCCTCTGTGGGAAATTATAGCTGATTCTTGTTTTAGTCTGTTTCAATCTGTATTTTCTAAAATTTTAAAGATATAACAAAAATCTTTTATGCTTGAAATAATAATTATAAAAAAGTTGTTTTTTTAGGAAGGAGAATTAACAAAGGTGACCGTAAAGCAAGGATAAAAGGGACAAGGTCACAGAAATGAACGGATGATCTGGGCTTGAAATTTTGCTCTACCCCTTATCAGTTTGTGACCTTAGATGAGTTATCGACTTTTCTACATCTTGATTTCATCCATAAAATGAGAGCAGTGGTGATGAAAATACTGGCCTCTCTGGCTTCCTATGATGCTTAACTAAAATATTGTTCTTGTTGTTCCATACTTGGCACAGAGTAAGTGCTCCCAGGCCTTCACCACTCTTCTCATGACCATTATTAGTAGTGATAGTAAAGTATCTTGGGGCAAATTAAAGTCATGGGGTAATATGGTGGTGTTTGAATGTTCTCTCTCCATCAGAGCCATATATCAATCTTCATAAAGAAAGCTCTGCTTCTCCCACATCAACATTGGTCTAGTTTCATCTCAGTTTTAGCATGATTCTTGTTCATAAACTTTCAAAGAGGTTCTTTGTTATTACCATCCAACCTAAACTCTGATCTCATTAAAAAAAAACTGCAAATTACAATCTTGATTATTTCATCTTAATAGAAGAAGATCATACCATCAGTCAGTCATCGTTAAAGATGACTTCTAAAGAATTGGGGTTTTAGGCAGGTGCATCAACCACATTTCACCGAACATATCTCTCTCACCACCAGCACACACATACATAGCACCATTCCCAGTGTTTCCTTTTATGTAGGGGTAAGTCTCCTGGTTTTCTCCAGTCTTTCTGCCCCTACTCTCCCTCCTCTCAATCAGGCCTTTCTTCTTTCTTCTCTTTGGGGAGACTGCCCTGGGCTGGCACTGGTTGGGGATAAATCCAGCTGATTCTGGACGCTGTATAGGAAGTCCATTTGGTGATGTCTATGACATGGACTTTATTAGTAATAAAAATGATATTTTGGTTTCTATCTGCCTTATCATTTGTCTTATTTCTTAATTCGTTTAAAACGTGGATGGATAAAGCAGTTTAGTTTATTGGGCCATATTCAAAGTTCCCAAGAAACACACACACACACACACACACACACACACACACACACACAAGTTTCTTGATAATATGATTTAATAATAATAAAGGTGACATTAATAAAAGAAAGAACAAGAACCATATGATATTCTTAATAGATGCTGAAAAAGTATTTGACAAAAAATAGCATCCTTTCTTGATCAAAACTTTTAAAAGGGCAGGGATAGAGGATACATACCTCAAAATCATCAAAGCCATCTACAAAATCCCCATGGTGTATATCATTCTCACCATTCTCTAAGGTCAGGAATATGGCAGGGATGTCCACTATCACCACTGCTATTCAACATAGTACCAGAAGTCCTAGCCTCAGCAATCAGACAACAAAAAGAAATAAAAACAACCAAATCAGCAAGGAATAAGTCAAACTCTCACTCTTTGCAGATGATATGATACTTTATGTGGAAAACCCAGAAGATTCCACTCCAAAACTGCTAGAATTCATACAGGAATTCAGTAAAGTGTCAGGATATAAAATCAATGGACAAAAATCAGTTGTATTTCTATACACCAACACCAAGACAGAAGAAAGAGAAATTAAGGAGTCAATCCCACTTACAATTGCACCCAGAACCATAAGATACCTAGGAATAAACCTAACCAAAGAGACAAAGAATCTACTCAGAAAACTATAAAGTACTCATGAAAGAAATTGAGGAAGGCACAAAGAAAAGGAAAAATGTTCCATGCTCATGGATTGGAAGAACAAATACTGTGAAAATGTCCACAGTTGCCAAACTGTGGAAGGAACCAAAATGCCCTTCAACGGATGAATGGATAGGGAAGATGTGGTCCATATACACTATGGAGTATTATGCCTCCATCAGAAAGGATGAATACCCAACTTTTGTAGCAACATGAAAGGGACTGGAAGATATTATGCTGAGTGAAATAAGTCAAGCAGAGAGAGTCAATTATCATATGGTTTCACTTATTTGTGGAGCATAACAAATAGCATGGAGGACAAGGGGAGTTAGAGAAGAGAAGGGGGTTGGGGGAGATTGGAAGGGGAGGTAAGCCATGAGAGACTATGGACTCTGAAAAACAATCTGAGGGGTTTGAAGTGGTGGGGGGTGGGAGGTTGGGGGAATCAGGTAGTGGGCATCAGAGAAGGCACGGATTGTATGGAGCATTGGGTGTGGTGCAAAAACAATGAATACTGTTATGCTAAAAAAAAAAAGTCTACGATACCTGAAGCAATCTACACATTTAATGCAATCCCTATCAAAATACCAACAATATTTTTTCAAAGAAATGGAACAAATAATCCTAAAATTTATATGAAACTAGAAAAGACCCCAAATAGCCAGAGGAATGTTGAAAAAGAAAGCCAAAGTTGGTGGCATCACAATTCCAGACTACAAGCTCTATTACAAAGCTGTAATCATTAAGACAGTATGGTACTGGCACAAAAACAGACACATAGATCAATAGAGAATAGAGAGCCCAGAATTAGACCCTCAACTCTATGGTCAACTAATCTTCGACAAAGCAGGAAGGAATGTCCAGTGGAAAAAAGACAGTCTCTTTGACAAATGGTTTTGGGAAAACTGGACAGCCATATGCAGAAGAATGAAACTGGACCATTTCCTTACACCACATACAAAAATAGACTCAAAATGGATGAAAGACCTCAATGTGAGACAGAAATTAAAATGACCAGGTGGGATTCATCCCTGGGCTACAAGGATTGTTCAACATTTGCAAATCAATCAATGTGATAGAACAAATTAATATGAGAAGAGAGAAGAACCACATAGTCCTCTCAATCGATGCAGAAAAAGCATTTGACAAAATCCAGCATCCATTCCCGATTAAAATGCTTCAAAGTATAGGGATAGAGGGAACATTCCTGAACTTCATAAAATCTATCTGTGAAAGACCCACAGCAAATATCATCCTCAATGAGAAAAAGCTTGCAGCCTTCCCATTGAGATCAGGAACTTGACAAGGATGCCCACTCTCACCACTCTTGTTCAACATAGTATTAGAAGTCCTAGCAACAGCAATCAGACAACAAAGAGAAATAAAAGGTATCCACATTGGCAATGAAGAAGACAAACTCTCTCTATTCGCAGATGACATGATTCTTTATATGGAAAACCCAAAAGACTCCACCCCCAAACTACTATAATTCATACAGCAATTCAGCAATGTGGCAGGATACAAAGTCAATGTGCAGAAATCAGTGGCTTTCTTATACACCAACAATGAAAATACAGAAAGGGAAATTAGAGAATCGATTCCATTTACTATAGCACCAAGAACCATAAGATACCTGGGAATAAACCTAACCAAAGAGGTAAAGGATCTGTACTTGAGGAACTAGAGAACACTCATGAAAGAAATTGAAGAAGACACAAAAAGATGGAAGACCATTCCATGCCCTTGGATCAGAAGAATAAACATTGTTAAAATGTCTATATTGCCTAGAGCAATCTATACTTTTAATGTCATTCCAATCAAAATTCCACTGGTATTTTTCAAAGAGCTGGAGCAAATAATCCAAAAATTTGTATGGAATCAGAAGAGACCCCAATCTCTAAGGAAATGTTGAAAAACAAAAATAAAACAGGGAGCATCATGCTTCCTAATTTCAAGCTTTGCTACAAAGCATGTGATCACCAAGACAGCATGGTACTGGCATAAAAACAGACACATAGACCAGTGGAACAGATATGACACATAGACCAGACACATAGACCAGAGCCCAGATATGGACCCTCAACTCTATGGGCAAATAATCTTCGACAAACGGGAAAAAATATACAGTGGAAAAAAAAAGACAGTCTCTTCAATAAATGGTGCTGGGAAAACTGGACAGCTATATGTAGAAGAATGAAACTCCACCATTCTCTTACACCGTACACAAAGATAAACTCAAAATGGATAAAAGACCTCAACGTGAGACAGGAATCCATCAGAATCCTAGAGGAGAACATAGGCAGTAACCTCTTCGATATCAGCCACAGCAACTTCTTTCAAGATACGTCTCCAAAGACAAAGGAAACAAAAGCGAAGATGAACTTTTGGGACTTCATCAAAATCAAAAGCTTCTGCACAGCAAAAAAAAAAAAAAAAAAAAAACAGTCAAGTAAACAAAGAGGCAACCCACAGGATGGGAGAAGATATTTGCAAATGACAGTACAGACAAAAGGTTGATATCCAGGAGCTATAAAGAATTCCTCAAACTCAGCACACACAAAACAGACAATCATATCAAAAAATGGGCAGAAGATATGAACAGACACTTCTTCCATGAAGACATACAAATGGCTATCAGACAACATGAAAAAATGTTCATCATCACTAGCCCTCAGGGAGATTCAAATTAAAACCACATTGAGATATCACCTTACACCAGTTAGAATGGCCAAAATTAGCAAGACAGGAAACAACATATGTTGGAGGGGATGTGGAGAAAGGGGAACCCTCTTACACTGTTGGTGGGAATGCAAGTTGGTGCAGCCTCTTTGGAGAACAGTGTGGAGATTCCTCAAGAAATTAAAAATAGAACTTCCCTATGACCCTGCAATTGCACTACTGGGTATTTACCCCAAAGATACAGATGTAGTGAAAAGAAGGGCCATCTGTACCCCAATGTTTATAGCAGCAATGGCCACGGTCGCCAAACTGTGGAAAGAACCAAGATGCCCTTCAATGGACGAATGGGTAAGGAAGATGTGCTCCAAATACACTATGGAGTATTATGCCTCTATCAGAAAGGATGAATACCCAACTTTTGTAGCAACATGGATGGGACTGGAAGAGATTATGCTGAGTGAAATAAGTCAAGCAGAGAGAGTCAATTATCATATGGTTTCACTTATTTGTGGAACATAACAAATAGCATGGAGGACATGGGGAGTTAGAGAGGAGAAGGGAGTTGGGGGAGATTGGAAGGGGAGGTAAACCATGAGAGACTATGGACTCTGAAAAACAAACTGAGGGTTTTGAAGGGGCGGGGGATGGGAGGCTGGGGTACCAGGTGGTGGGTATTATACAGGGCACGGATTGCATGGAGCATGCAAAAATAATGAATACTGTTATGCTGAAAATAAATAAAAAATAAATTTTAAAAAAATCCTTGAGGAGAACGTAGGCAGCAACCTCTTTGACCTCTGCTGCAGCAACTTCTTCCTAGAAACATTGCCAAAGGCAAGGGAAGCAAGGGCAAAAATGAACACTGGGACGACTTCAAGATCAAAAGCTTTTGCACAGCAAAGGAAACAGTCAACAAAACCAAAAGACAACTAAAAGAATGGGAGAAGATATTCATAAATGCCATATCAAATAAAGGGCTAGTATCCACAATCTATAAAGAACTTATCAAACTCAACACCCAAAGAACAAAAATTCCTATCAAAAATGGGCAGAGGACATGAACAGACATTTCTGCAAAGAAGACATCCATATGGCCAATAGACACATGAAATAAGTGCTCCACATCACTCGGCATCAGGGAAATACAAATCAAAATCACACTGAGATACTACCTCGCACCAGTCATAATGGCTAAAATTAACAAGTCAGGAAACGACAGATGCTGGCAAGGATTCGGAGAAAGAAGAACCCTCCTACAGTGTTGGTGGGAATGCAAGCTGGTACAGCCATTCTAGAAAAACATGAAGGTTCCTCAAACAGTTGAAAATAGAGATACCCTACGACCCAACAACCGCACTACTTGGTATATAGCCTAAAGATACAAATGTAATGATCTGAAGGGGTACGTGCACCCGAATGTTCATAGCAGCAATGTCCACAATAACCAAACTATGGAAATAATCTAGATGTCCATCAACAGATTAATGGATAAAGAAGATGTGATACACACACACACACACACACACACACACACACACACACACTGGAATACTATGTAGCCATCAAAAAAATGAAATCTTGCCATTTGCAACAATGTGTATGGAACTAGAGGGTATTATGCCTAGCAAAATAAGTCAATCAGAGAAAGACAATTATCATACGATCTCCCTGATATGAGGAATTTGATAGGCAGGGTGGTGGGTTTGTGGGGTAGGGAAGGAGAAAATGAAACAAGATGGGATCAGAAGGGAGACAGACCATAAGAGACTCTTAATCTCATAAAACAAACTGAGGGTTGCTGGGGGGAGGTGGGGGTACAGAGAGGGTGGTTGAGGTGGACATTGGAGAGGGAATGTGCTATGGTGAGTGCTGTGAAGTGTGTAAGATGATTGTGATGATCTGTGATGATTCACAGATCTGTATCCCTGGGGAAATAATACATTATATGTTAATAAAAATAATAAATAATAATAATAATAATAAAGATTTTTTATTTGTTTGTCTTTTTTCCTATTTTACTAAAGCTATGGTGGGAAGAAGATAGCAAAGAGGGTGTACTGAAATATCTAAAATAAAACAATCTGACTAGAATAGGAAGGATTAGGCGAGTGCTCAACATGGATTCAGTTTGCATTTTTAGGATAGGATAGTTGTTTCTTAAAATTTAATAGTGCCAACAAATCACTTGGAGATGTTGCTGAAATTCATAATATGTTTCAACACGTCTGGGGTGAAGCCCAAATTCCATATTTCCAGTAAGCTCCAGAAAATGCTGATGCCTCTGGCCCATAGACAACCCTCGAGCAGCAAGGGTGTAGGATATTATGATATGGGTGTATGATATTATTATTATTACATTACCTTCACACTGAATAACCACTTATCAACTTACTTATTTTAAACTCTATTTACATTAATAATTATTCTGTCTAATCTAGTATTTATGATGGACCTCCAATTTCCCAAGTGTACTTCCATCTGGATAGCATATCCCATCTCTCACCTGTCCCTACTTTTCATGGTTTTTCATTATCAGTAAGATTTTGCTGCATTAACAAGCCACCCCAAAATACAGTGGCTTAAAACAACAACCATTTATTTCGTTCACAGTCTTGTGGGTTTTAATTTGGGTTGGGTCCAGCTGAGGATTCTTTTGCTGGTCTTTACTGGGCTGAGGCTTACATTTAGAGCCAGCTGCAGGACACTAGGTCGTCGTTCCCTGGGCGATGCTGACTATGGACTGGCGCAACAGGGGAACTAGACTACGTTTTTTGTCCTCATCATCCAACAGGATGGAGCTGGCTTGTTCACATGGTGGCAGAAAGATTCCACATGCGGCATCAGGTAAGTCCTTATGTGCGAGCCCTTTTCTTACCTCTACCTGAATCACATTTGCTACCATCCACCCTACTGGTCAAAGCAAATTGCATGACCAATTTCAGCACCAGGATGACAGTTACCTAAGGGTGTGGAGGTCGGGAAGCAGAGGCATTTGTGGTTGCTTTTGCAATCCAACTATTCAAGTTCTAATTGGCCTTGAGGGCCTTCCCCAGGAAGGCCTACCAGGCTTGTTTTTGTTTTTTGTTTTTTTAAATCTCCACCGTTATTGGTCTCCTTCTTCTCTTCCCTTCTCCTGGAGCACTCTTTCTATTTTTAGACAGAGCCTTAATCCACTTTCAAATGCTACCTCCCACTTAAGCTTGATGTCTAAATTGAATGGGGTCTTCAACCATATAGCACATCTCATTCAGATAATTAATTATAGTTACCTATATACAGATGGCATCCTCCTCTACTAGATGAGATATTTCTAAAGGGTTTTTGCTTGTGGCTTGCCCATGTTTGTATTCCTGCAGCATTCAGCAAATAATATCAATTTCTACAATTTATTGAGTGCTACTATCTATTGAACATAGTTACTTTGTAGATCCATCATCTCATACAAAGGAGGTATTCATATTGGCTCCTTTTTATAGATTAGGAAAATGAAACAGAAGTAAAATAATTTGTCCAAGAGCACAGAGCCAGGAAGCTATAGAGTCAGGATTTGAACCTCTATCTCTTAAATCCAAGAGCTTTGTCTTTTCAATTAGTCTCCCAATTTAACGAAAATACATGGTTTTGAATAAGCCACATGCTCATAATTAAGAACTGACCAAAGAGGTTATGTTCATCTTCTTGGGAACGCAAGTCAGACTTTGAGTACAGAAGACAGTCTCAGAGTTGATGGGCTTTCATAGAGTTAAGCTCAAGATTCTGACTCAGGTCTAGAGGTTCACAAATGGTTCTCAGTTCTCTGCAGAAATGGTTCTCAGGCTCTGTAGAACTCAAACATTGATAAGATGATTTCAGACTCACAAGGTTTGAAATAAGTCTAGAATGCTAACTTATTAGTGTTTGTGGAGATAGAGAAGAGAACCCCACCAGCATAGAAGTCCAATTGTCAGCCTGATCTTTTATCAATAGGGCAACTAAGATGAGAAGGATGCAGACTGTGCTTATTTCCTGCTCCTTCCAAAAACATCTTGAGCCCATTGCAAAGGGAGTGGGTATTTTTAAGTCATACAGTCTTTAGGGAGGCATGATGAGTCATTCTTGATGAAAAGGCTGAATCTGTCAAACTAATGGGAAGACTCATATTGAGTCATCATTGCTCAATCTCTCTTGGGCGGTACTGGACAAATTCTTTTCGCTCAATGTCTCCATTTTCAACATTCTCTAAGAAAGTGCATTGATTTGGCTTCACTTTCTTGGTTTGTGATTGTGAATTTGGCTGTATTCTGATAACTCTGACCCTGATATTCCCTTCTCAGCATTGTAATTGCAGTTTGGGCATCTGTTACAGGGGACGATGATGCCTTAAGTTTAGTTACTTAGGGATAGGGCATTTCATCAGTCTTTCTGTAGGTGTGAATTATGCACAAAAAGTTATTATTTATTTTTGGTGAAGTGAATGATGCTTTGAACTTGTTTTTCACTTGTAAAAAATGTGGTACATGAGTGAGATTTTGGAGAAAAGAAATGCAAATGCCTAGAGTAGCAGTTAGGATTGAATGAAGGAAGCAGATGTGACTCTGGATATTTTAACTATGAGGGAACTTAGTATAGGGAATAAGATGTTTACAAAATCATTAGGTGGTCTAGAGATGTGGACTCTAGACTGGGCTTCTAGAACTGACTCCCAGAATACTACAGAACTGATCCACCAAGGGAGCTATCACCTCTAAGATCACCATGGGGGCTATGATGCCAAGAAGCCACTCCGAGACTGTTCTTGTGTCAGGAAGCCACACTGCCTCTGGACACCCAGAGGATGGACCCTAAAAGGCCAAAAAACCCTCATGGCACCACTGCCTTGCTTGCCAATGACAACGCAGTTGAAAGAAGCAAGAAAATGCTCTCCACCTTCCAAGTCTGATGCAAGTACATCTAATGAGTTACGCTTAATTTGCTTCTGGAATGCATGTTGGGAGGGTGTTCGGAGAATGTAGTTTGTAGTATCCAGCCTCGGGTAAGGTCCCTGAGAAGGAAGCTGGGCAAGCCAGTGCACGCTCCAGGTCCAGTGGCTCCCTCACTACCATGGCCATGACTAGCTGTAACACCAGAGATCATGGCCTCACATTTGCCAAGTGCTTCTTTGGGCCCCGTGCTGAGCTGAGCCCCTGTGATCCCTCATTGCCTTCCCCTCATTATTCTGATCCCCCTTTTGCAGAGACACACCTGGGACCTAGAGAGACCCGGTAATTCACACAAACTTATGGGGAGGAAGACAAAGAGCCAGTCAAGGACTCCATCTGCCTGATTCCAGAGCCGCTTTCCTCAGCACCGCTTGACCACTTGCCTTTATCCGGGCTCTACCTCCTGCCCTTTCTCTATGTCAAAGGGCTGGGAGACTCTCTCTCTCTCTTTCAAGTGTCAGCAAGCCCCAGGCTCTGGGCCAGTTCATAGACCCCAGACAAGTTTCCTGCAGCTTTTCTCTCGCTCCTGCTTTTATAGGGATTATATCCATCTCTGCAGACTTAGTGCTCAGAGGCGGTTTCTCTACCTACCTCTCCACCCTCTGGAGAGAGAACTGCTTTACTCATCCCAGGGAAGGTCTTAAATTACCTTCTGCTACATCCACATCGACTTTCATTTCATCTCTTTCCATCTGAAATAGAGAAGATGAAGGCGAGACCAAGTTTCTGAATTCTGAGTCTCAGCAAAATGTAATTACTACTTTTCCCCCCCTAATCACAAGAGACTTCTCTGAGCAACCTAGTTACTGATTCTGCTCTTCCCCAACTCCCTCCTTCCAACTGCTCTTTGAAGCTTGGCGTTGGCGTGGAAGTTATTTTGCTTTGAATTGCTTAAGAGGCCTCGTTAATGAGGTTGATGACAGCCATATCCTGCCATGCTTCTCAAGACACTTGTCATTTCCCCTACCCCAAACATTCTGGAACACATGTGAATAGAATGACAAAATGGTACAGTCCTTATTTGTTATTTGCATCTGCCAATGGAAAATATCTCCTCTACAATTCAAAATGTCCTTATAATCTGAGATGTCACCAATTTGTTCCTGTGTGTCTGCCTTCTGTCCTCTCTCCTCACCTGGGTTCATTCAGCAACCACCAAATGATAAGCTATCTTTGGAATCCATTCTTATCATTTCTTCATTCAAAAATGTTTGTGAATGTATCCCATGTGCTGGGCCCTGTGCTAAGTTCTAGGAAGATTAGGTGAATAAATACAAGCTTCCAGAAGCTCCCATTCCAGACATTACATAAGCAATCAATTCGTAAAAGAATTTTAAGTGAATATACATACCATTTACTTCAAATTAAGTTCTTGATTAGATAAGACATTCAGGGGAGGCTTCTCACATGAGATGACATTTATACTGGAGGGGAACTAGAAGCCAGCCATGCAAAATGAAGAGGGCAAGGTCTTTGAAGGCAGCAGGCAGAGCATGTGTATAGGTCCTGAGGTGAGAAAAGAAACAGGTGTGTTTCTGGGTCTGTAGGGAGGTCAGTGCGGTGGGAGCTCACCAGTTGAGGGAGGGTGGTGCTCAGTGTCTGTGGGGGGGCTGGACCTTGTAGGGCCTTACAAGTCAAGATCAAGAGCATGGACTGCATGCTCAGCCTGCTGGGCAAACTTTAAAGGGGAAGCATGTGATCTGATGTATAGTTAAAAGATACTTCTTGCTGCTGAGTGAGGACTAGAGTGGGATAAGGGATGATAAGCCAAAGTGGAGAGTGGAGTGCAGAGAGGCCACTGCATTTGTCCAAGGAGAGATGGCAGAGGCCTGGTCTACATGGTGGCATTGGCAGGGGGAGGGGGAGGAAGGGGTGGAGTCAGGCACGACGATATTGCTGACGGAAGAGGTGTGAGTGGTTCAGGGGCAGAAGGGTCTATAATGCTTTCTGCACTTTCAGCATCAAGGAATTTCGGTCCTTCTACGGTGGGATGCTCTTCTGTTCACAGGGTCTAATGAGCTTTGTGGCTCAGTACACTTCTTGGCAACTTGTCCTCTCTCCCCTCTGGTCCTAATCTTGTTACTCCATGCACATCCCATTGGATAGAACCCTGATACTACATATTGACAGGGTGGAAGAGTGGCAGAGAGCACAGTCCCTGAAGTCAGACGTCTGGTCACAATCCTGGCTATTTCCCTTGACCACTGGGGCCATCCTGCTTAACACTCAGCTTTGCCAGCTCTAACGTGGAGTGAAGATACTCATACCTGCATTGTAGTGTTCCTGGGAGGATTGGATGAGCCATTGCAGGTAAGGATAGAGCAGCACCCAGCACGGGGGCTCGGTACAAATGTTTATTAGTGTAAATCAGAGGACCAGGTGCTTTTGAGCTGTATTTATTTCACTCTGTGACCACCCTGACAGCAGGATATAGTGTTTCAAGGCACCCCCTAAATACACCCAAACCTTTAGTGGATTAATAAGAAAAGACTATTTTACTAAATGTTCCATAAGGATATGGAGGATGGGAATTTCTCCCAGAAGGTATAGCATTTCACTTCAAATCCCCCATTGAAAACCTGGCCCCTTCTCTCCCTCCTTGGCCCCTTGCTGCCCATCAACCTCCCCACACTGCCTTCTTGCAGTTTCCTGGTCTTTGGACCTGGACTCTCCTCACTTCACCTGTAGCTTTTTTTCCCCCCACAGAAACCACTATTGGTTTCGCTAATCTCCTTTTTGTTTTCTATTTCCCTAATTTCTGGTCTTTCTTCTTTCTTTCCATATTCTTTGGGTTTATTTTCTGATCTTTTACTAAATTTTGAGATAAAATCTTAGCTCAGAGAGTAAAGCCTTTTTTTCCCCCTTTTCTACTCTATGCTTTCCCTCCTATTCCCCCCACTCCTCTCTTGTATACTTTAAAAGTTTCCTTCTAAGTATGGTTTGAGCTATTTCCTGTAAATCTTGATATGTGGTATTTTTATTACCGTTCAGTTAAACATTCTTTTTAATTTCTACTGTAATATTTTTTGATGTATAGATTATGCTTAATTTCCAAATAAGCCTTGTTTTTATTGTTGATTCTTAGCTTAGTTGCCTTATGTCAGAGAGTGCGCTCTGCATGATTTCGCAGCATTGAAATATGTTGTGACTTGTATGACCCAGGATATGGTCAATTCTGGTAAATGTTGCACGTGGACCTGAAAAGAATGTACGCTTTGCAGTTGGGTATAGTATTCTACGAATGTGCATTAGGTCAAGTTGCCAAACATTGTGTTTCTGTGTCTTTACTAATTTGGAGGGTTAACTTGTACTATCAGTTCAATATCCCAGTATGACTGTAAATTTGTCTATTTTTCATTTTTTTCAGTTTTGACCTTACATATTTTTAGACTATGTTATTATGTATATACAAATTTAGAAATTCTATCTTCCTGATGAATTGAATCTTTTATCATTATGATGTATTCCTCTTTATGTTTAATAATGCTAATTGTCTTAAAGTCTACTTTTAAAGTATTATTAGTAATCTATGCTGGCTTTCTTTTTGTAAATGTGTGCAAGTTATAACTTTCCTCACTCCTTTTCTTTCAACTTTTAATTTTTTCATAGGTTTTGGTTTTAGATGTGCTCTCAGGAAAGAGCATGCAATTGCTTTTGTTTTTAAAAATTTAGTCTGATGGGATGCCTGGGTGGCTCAGTGGGTTAGGCCTCTGCCTTCAGCTCAGGTCATGATCCCAGGGTCATGAGATGGAGCCCCACATTGGGCTCTGCTCAGCGGGGAACCTGCTTCCCTTCTCTCTCTGCCTGCCTCTCTGCCTACTTGTGATCTCTCTGTAAAATAAATAAATAAATAAAAGTCTTAAAAAAAATATCTAGTCTGATAATTATCATTTTCTAAAAGGAATATTTAGCTCACTTATATTTAATACGGGTTTCTATGTGTCCTACCCATTTCTTTTTCTCTTTTTCCTGCCTTCTTTTGAACTGGTCATTTTTTATTATTTTTCTTTTTTTTCCTGTATTCATTTGGAAATTATATAATTTTTTACTATTTCATAATTGGTTACCCTAGGGATTAAAAAATAAGTTCTATATTTGTTAAAATCTAATGTCAATTGGTACTTTTACTCTCTTTTGAGATAATACAAATACCTTTGGAACAGAATTTCCTAAACTTTAATGTGTATGTAAATCACAGAGGAAGACTCTGTTGAAATGGGAATTTTGACTTAGCAAGTCTGGAGAAAACACCAGGATTCTCCCTTCTAATAAACTCTATGGGCCACTCTGGGAATACAAAGCCCTTGGGACACTTCTACTCTATTTACTACACCCCTCCCTAATTAAACATCAATTAAGCTCTTATATAAACCCCTCAACACATAACTGTAGTTTTTTATATAGCTAATATTAACCCACTTTCACTCACAATTAACTAGCCATTTTTGTTGCTTTTTACCCCTTCTTGCATTTGATATTCCATCTGAAACCATTTTTCTTTTGTCTTATGGACACCCTTTAGGGTTTCCTTTCATGGTGCTCTATTGGCGAAAATTCTGTTTTTATCTGAAAATGTCCCTTTAATTTTTTAAAAATAAACTTTTTATTTTGGAATGATTTTAGAATTACAGAGATAAAACAGAAGGTTTTCCTATATCCTTCATCCAGTTTCCCCTAATGTTAATTTTATCTTACCATAATATATTTACCAAAACTAAGAAGCCAACTTGACACATACTCTTGACCACTCTTCAGTTATTACTTGGATTTCTCTAGTTTTCTCATTAGTGTCTTCCTTCCACTTCAGAATCCAATCTAGGATACCATAAGTGATTAAGTCATTTGAATATAATGTACACCTGATATAAGAAGGGCAGTG
Organism: Mustela nigripes; assembly: GCF_022355385.1. Classification (NCBI taxonomy): domain Eukaryota; kingdom Metazoa; phylum Chordata; class Mammalia; order Carnivora; family Mustelidae; genus Mustela; species Mustela nigripes. Next base: position 222,557,760 of record NC_081557.1, on the reverse strand, counting down.
CCCCTCTGTGGCATTCTCCAAAACCAATAACCCTAGTCTAACCATGAGAAAATATCCAACTCCAATTGTGGGACATTCTAGAAAATACCTGACCAGTATTCCTTAAAATTGTCACAGTCATGGAAAACAAGAAATGAAGGAGACATGATAACTGAATGCAATATGCTTTCTTGTATTGGCACACTGAAAAAGGCAAAGCAAAGATTGACTACAAGAAAGCAACTCACTTTAGGTAGAATTATGTCAAGATGATATTTGGGTTAGGTACTAGTGGGAAGCAAGGGACAACAATTTTATTGATTTTTCTGAAGTCTTGAAAAAATTAATCTTTACCTGTTTGGTTTCTTTACTGACAAGAGTGGAGTGTTACAGGGGTTTGTGCATGGTCTGAGAAGGCCTTTGGATATAAGACCTTCAAAGATTTTATTTAGGGGAGGGGAAGAGGGAGAAGGAGAGAGAGAGAGAGAATCTCAAACAGACACCGCACTGAGTGCAGAGCCTAGACACAGGGCTCAATCGCACAGCCCTGAGATCATGACCCTGAGATGGTGACCTGATCCAAAGTCAAGTATCAGATGCTTAACCAACTGAGCCACCGAGGTGCCCCTGGATATAAGACCTTCAACTATAGCTTTGAACCCTTCTTTTGTTTCTGGCTTCCCTTCCTTTGCTTCTGGCTTCAAAGGATATTGGAGATATTGGGTAGCAGTTTGGTAGGATCTATCTACTCTCTGGGTTCTGCTCCAATTATTTTTTTCTGCATCAAGAGACTTTAAGAGTCATAGAATGTCAGGTGTGATGACAAGGTTTTTATCTAGGAGGACAAATGCATATATATATATATAAATATATAATATATATATATATTTATCTCAGACACAACTTGATTATGAATAGAGGAGTCCTCCAGAACCTTAATAGTTCCTCTGTTAAGCATTTAATATTACAATTCCATTTGTAGAGTAAGTCTCTCCTTATTAAATTTGCAGGAATGCTATCACAGAGCAGAAAGTAATGTTTTCATTCAAGGATTCAAGTGCTACAGTCAAGAACTGGCAGGTAGGAAAAAAAACTGGGAGTTGCTTGAAAGACAAAATAATAAGTCTATTAGTAGACCTACTAATTTTCAGGAGTAGAATTTAGTGATTTATCACTTACATAAAAATCCCGGTGCTCATCACTATAAGTGCCCTCCTTAATACCCATCACCCATTTATTTGAAACCCTTCTTAAAATGTTCCAACAACTGTTCATGAAAAGATGCTATTTCCTATTCTATTTTTGAATCAGTCTTCAGCTTCAGGTTTAACTCCACTGACAGATTGAGATGAAAGGGCTTCTTTCACACCGACACCTTTGGTGAACTCCCAAAAGTTGTCAGAGGGATTTTCTAGTCTAGCACAAAAATCTCTTACATTTTTACTTTTCTGTTTTTATTATTAAATTATGGTCCAATCAATTTTTATTGGAAATGTTTAGGGATATTACTGGTAAGAGGCTTTGCCCTACTTTTCAGGCTTTTTTTTTTTTTTTTTGACCCTAGCTTTATTTTGGCAAAAGAGATGCTGTAGATCTCTTTCTGGGTCAATCCAATCAGCTTTTGCTATTCAAGATTTAGCATCTGTGGTCCTGACCAACACATGGACAAGCTGATGTAGGCTGGGTAACCCTGAATCATATACACACAAAATAATTGTAAATTCTTCTAGGAATAGTTCCTTCTTGTTGGGGGTCTTGTAGGGAGGCCCTTGACTACAGCTCTTAATTCATCTTGGGTCCAAAGTTTAAATTCTACAGTTGCTGTATATCTGGCTCATAAGAGAGATGGATCTTTAGAGGCAACTGACATATTATGGTGCTAGAAGGTTGTTGGGAAATCATAGAGGGTCTGCTCAAGAGGAAGAGACAGACGTAATTGACAGAAGTGAAGAAAGACAGAGATGAGAAGGATAAAGAGGAAAGGGGATATTGGATATAGGGAGGCAAGGGGAAGACAAGGAGAGGGAGGATTTACTAGGAAATGAGTTTAGTTTCTTGTTGCTTAGGCTTGTCAAATTGCTCACTAGCTTTGGCCAAATAATCTTTTAATGAAATTATTTTTGAACCAGAATTTCTTTTGGAGGTGTTGCTATACCAATTAAAAACTGCTGCCCATTGACCTAGGAAATCCTAATTCCCCCTCTTTTCTAGGGTGCCCATTAAATACAAAATTTATTCAAGTCAAATGTTCCGCAGAGTGGCCACTGAAGGTGCAAATCCTTACAGCTGAAGTTACACCATTTAGAGAGTCAGCCACTAGAGCTGGGATTATAATGACAACACATACAAGAAGCAGCAGTTTTTCCTGGAGGAGGAGCGGATTTAGGCTCAGACAACCCCAGAAGAGCCTGCAAAGACTGACTGAAATGATGCTTGTGTTCTTTGTGTGTCAAGAGCCCCGCCTGAAGGCTGGCCCCCACCAAACACTGACTCCCTGGCAGGTAGAAAATTAGAGAGAGCACTCCCTCTAAATTAAAGGCAAATTAGGAAGGGGTGCCTCACCCAGTTAATAAAACTGATCACCCAGTTAATAAAACTGATCCACAGTGAAGTTTGTCTAAATGGATGCCCATCTGGTGAGAACTGCAAACTCATTGGTCTGTGAGGCTGGCTTGTACAACAGGTTTATAGGGCCTATGGCTGTGTTCTACCCTACGATCCTCCTTCTTATGACAAATCATACTTTCAGATAACACAATACAAAATGAAAGTATAAAAGAGAGCCCCCCCCCAAAAGGATGAAAAGGAATAGTGTGATTCCACCAAGGATAACTTAAGTAGAATAAATAGCGGAGGAACTCAATGCAAAGATAGCAGAGTTTGGACCCAGCACTGATGATGTTGGCACAGACATTACAAACCACACACTTCAAGGCACAAGAGTCCTCTGTGGGGACCACATTGGATCAAAGCTTGGGGTCCTGGAGGGGATGGACAGTGCAGAACGTGTCTCAGTGCAGTCTTCAGGAAAACTGTGGCAAGAAACAAAGACCACCCAGATAATAAACAGAAACTATTCATTCAGAGCTCACTAGAGCAAGGGAGTAAGTCACCATCAGTTGCATTTGGCAAACTCAAGGGCAGCCAGGGAAGTGGAAAAGCTTTATGGTGAAAACTGGGAAGGGTTCAGATGAGCTCTGATTGGGGTTTGTTGGCAAGGGGAAGATGGAGGTAGGTTAACTAGAAAAGAGCATCTTAGATCACTGGTTTAGGGAGAGCATATCTGGCTTTCTCTGCTTGGTCCTGAGTTGGAAGAGAGTGAAAAACCCGGGAAGCTGGCAGGCATTGACTGAGTCCTAAATGTTCTGGCAAGATTGATGCAGGGGTTGTAGTTTGGCTTCCTGAGCTACCTGTTGCAGAGATTATGGACTGGGGTTCTAATCCTATCAGATAGGGTCTGGTCCTTGTCAAGTCCATCAAGGCTAAGATGGCCCGAGAAATTACATCTCATTTAATCATCATGATGGTCTTCTCCATGTCTTTGTTTTACAAGTGAGGAAAGCAAAGCTCAGGGAATATGAGTAATATATCCAAAGTCATACAACCAGCAACACAAGCAAAGTTCAGATCTATGAATGTTGGATCTATTTTTAACAATGTTATGTCTTGTAAGGGCAATGAAATTATTCTGACGTCCTATTAAAAATATTAGATGCTCAATAAGTACACATTGGGTGAGAGAATGGATGAAAATAATTTTGGAACACTTCTTTTGCAACTATCTCCAGAACTTGTATTTTTAAAAATAACTTCTATGAAGGCAGAGCTTGATTATGGATTTAGTTTGTAGAAACAAACATTTTTTCCCAAATTAAGACTAGAAACTAAGGTGAGAGAAACTGCTGGCTCAGAAACCTAGGGTATCCACTCAGTAATGAGATGGATCTTGTGATTTTTGCACATTTGCTTGTGATCGACAAATCAGTTTTGAAGGCTTTCCCAAAGGAGAAATTGCAAGAAGAGTTATATTTTGGGAATAAGAACTCATCATTTCAAAAGTTTAAAAGTTTATGCTTACTTTAAAAAATAAGCTAAATTCTCATTATTTTTGTGTTTTATCTTTCTGCATAATTTCACAAAGTTCTCAATAGTCTATCATTCAATAAATATTTGTCAAATATCTATTATGTGTTTAGTTCAGTGCTTTGAACACAGTTATCAAATATTGCCTTGTCAACAAGGGCTCACAGTCTAGTTGAGGAAAACAGAAAATTAACAACTGAAATGCAGTTTGACAAGTGCCAGGATGACAAATGGTGGGTATTGATACCCTGGGAACACTTAGTAGGAACAGCAGTGAATTGGTACTTGTTAAACAATTAATTCCTGGGGGGAGTGGCAGGAAGGTCAAAGCCTCATTTGCAGCATTTGTTGACTATTTATTATATAAATACTCCCACCATGGCCAATTTCAAACTCACAATACCATGCCGCTTAAAAGGGAGTTGAAAAGAGATGTGCGGCAGAATACCATCATGTCCTATTTCCACTGTCCAGATACAAGAGATGTAAATAATCTCCAAAGCACAGATAACCTGAAATTTAGAAAAAGTAGGTAGGAAGTGACAAGTTTGTGTAGTTACCACGTTTGCTTTTCATATAGTTAGCTTTACTGTAAACTTACATAACCTATTGTTAAAAAACAGCCGTATTTAAAAACCAGCCCATAAAATTACTGAACATTTAACAATCAGCTCTTGGAAAGCAAGTATGAACCAGTTCGAGTGGACTCTAGCAGACCACTGAACAAGAACAATGTCAGGAATTACTGTCGGCTCACCCAAGGAGACCAGGGCAAGGAAACTGAAGGCAGGGATCCTACCTTTTCATTTCTGCATCTCCCATATCGAGCGCTAGGTTGTTGAAGGGTCAAAGCAATTCATCAACATGGGGTTTTTGTTGTTGTTTTGTTTGTTGTTGCTTTTGTTTTTTAGCCCTACTGTATTCTGGGCACTGTTCCAGGTGCTTGGGGGGTATAGCAACGAAAGCCAAATCTGTACCTTTAGAAAATTTACATCCATTGGTGTGTGGTCGTGGGGTGTACAAAAAAAGTAAAATCAGGGGCGCCTGGGTGGCTCAGTGGGTTAAGCCTCTGCCTTCAGCTCAGGTCATGATCGCAGGGTCCTGGGATCCAGTCCCGCATCGGGCTCTCTGCTCAGCAGGGAGCCTGCTTCCCCCCCTCTCTCTCTGCCTGCCTCTCTGCCTACTTGTGATCTCTCTCTGTCAAATAAATAAATAAAATCTTAAAAAAAAAAAGTAAAATCAGGTGGTGGGTGATTAGTGTTGGTAAAAATTCTCTATTGCAGAGGCACTGCTATTTCATAGCGGGATGTCAGGCAATGGCAAACACGGAGACCTACGAAAGTAAGGAGGAAAGGTTCTGGAATATGAGAAACACGGTGTAAGAAAGACTAAAGCACAGACTGCACAGATCTGACCCTTCAACAGAACTGGAACATAGAGCAAGCTACGGAAGCTTTTCTCCAGAGAAGCCCAGACAGTTCCGTTCCCCCTTACTCTCCTCAGCCTCTCAGCACAACGGCAGGTCTTTCTTCAAGTCAGTCTCAGGAATACTCCGAAACCCGCTTTACACACGGACAGCCCTGCGCATGCTCAAACCCACGGTTTCTGGTGCACAAACTGGGGCAGTTTGCGCATGTGCGAAAGCGAGACAAGCTTTTTGTCCCAAGGCCTTGCCGTACCGTCCGGGCGGCGAGCTGCATCCTGGTTCAGTTAGTGTGCACGGCGTGTGTCGAGTGTTTGCTGATCACGGTCGCCACCAACAAAATGAACCGCGAGAGCTTCGCGGCGGGCGAGCAGCTGGTGTCGCCGGCTTATGTGCGGCAGGGCTGTGAGGCCCGCCGCTCGCATGAGCACCTCATAAGGCTGCTTCTGGAGAAGGTACCGAGCTGTCGGGTCCCTCCCCAGCTGCCGCGCCCCCCAGAGCCTCTGGCTCCGCCCAGCGCCCCTTTAGTCCCGCGTACTGCGCACCCGCGCCTGTTTGTTGGTTGAGACCTGTGCCCGGAGTGTCTCGCAGCTTGCCGTGCGCTGTGCTGACTTGCTGCTCTCCGCAAATGCTCAGCCTCACCATAAACCAGCAACACCCAGAGCGTGTAGTTAAGGGAGCTTGCGGGAGTCCGGATTTGGAGTCCTGTTTTTTCCTAACTTGGGGACGTGAAGTGAGGGGAAGTCCCAGTAGCTTTACTCTCTTGTTTGCGGAGAGGGCAAAGTTCGCACCTTCTCTCTTTCACTATCCCAAGGACTCGGGGAGTGCTTTGTGTTTGTAAACCAGGACACCGTACCCCAGAACTGCTGCAGAACCTTACGGGTCTCGTTCCTGCCAGTAACCCGAATTTTAATTTCACTCAAGTTTGACAAGACCTACTCTTAGCAGTCTGGTTTGAAGAATCCTCATTGAAGATACAGTTTATTGGTTTTCAGTTACCTTAACTTACTGTAACTTTAAGCCCGAGTAAATGTCATCGTATTCATTTATTATCCCTTCTGGGAATCTGTAGATAATTGAATGCAATGTAACAAATGTTTTGCCTCTTCGAGGCTTCTTCTTTGTGCTGAATTTATGTCTGAAGTTTAGAAAGCAAGAAGCATGGCCAAATATACACTGCAAAGTTTTAAAAATTCATTGAATACAGTTCTAGGGGATGATTTTCTGAAATACAAGCTTTTCTATTTTTTTCCAGGGCAAGTGTCCAGAGGATGGTTGGGATGAAAGTACACTTGAACTTTTTTTACATGAACTTGCAATCATGGATAGCAACAATTTCCTGGGCAATTGTGGTGTGGGAGAAAGGGAAGGGAGAGTGGCATCTGCCTTAGTTGCTCGGCGTCATTACAGGTATATTTTTAAAGTAGAAAACCTTTCTTTCTTTCTTTTTTCTTTTTTCTTTTTTTTTGTTAAAAACAATGGTGTTAATACTAATGTTAAATTATAAAACATCTGTTGGTGACCTCCTTCTTCCCTATTCAAATGGACATACAAACCAGATGCAACAGGGAGATGGAAGCAGTTTGTGTGAGTAGTTGCTTTTCGAGACAGTTGGGAGAAGGTTCTAGTTATCCTGTCACGTTCTGGGTGTTTAAGAGTACTGCCCATGCATTTAACATAATAAATCTGTTTGGTTTTAAGAGTTTAAACTATGTTAAGGTTGTTGATGGTTTGCCATATTTCTTTTCTGGTATTGCACGGTTCTTTAGAGAATGATATGTAGGTGGAACTTTAAAATGTTTATCTGTATCTAAACCGAATCCTAGTTTATAAATAGCTTGCTTTGTTGCAGTAGATGTAGGAATGGTATGCTAAAACTTTAGATTATTAAGTCACTTTCCTTTTGCAATATTTTAGAAAGCTTTTTGTCAATTCTGCTAACCATTTAATTGGTAGTGTTTCCAAATATGATCATTTCTCTGTTCTTCCACTTTTCTGTGAAATATAGGTAAACTTTTAAAAACTCCTGTCTTGAAATTTTCAGTGATGAAATTTTTCTGAGCATAGTAGAATTTTATTTCAATCAAAACCATTGCAGTCAGAACTAATGATAATGATCTGTAACTTGGCTGAAAAATTCGTGGTTAAAATGGGCTGATAACATGATTTATAATACTTGTTAAAAATGCTTTGTTGTTTTTTTGTTTGTTTGCTTTTATTTCTTTTCAGCCTAACAGTATTCATTGTTTTCTTACCACACCCAGTGCTCCATGCAATCCATGCCCTCTCTAATTCCCACCACCTGGTTCCCCCAACCTCCTCCCCCCCTTCAAATCTCTCAGATTGTTTTTCAGAGTCCATAGTCTCTCATGGTTCACCTCCCCTTCCAATTTCCCTCAACTCCCTTCTCCTCTCCATCTCCCCTTGTCCTCCATGCTATTTGTTATGCTCCACAAATAAGTGAAACCATATGATAATTGGCTCTCTCTGCTTGACTTATTTCACTCAGCATAATCTCTTCCAGTCCCGTCCATGTTGCTACAAAAGTTGGGTATTCATCCTTTCTGATAGAGGCATAATACTTCATAGTGTATTTGGAGCACATCTTCCTTATCCATTCGTCCATTGAAGGGCATCTTGGTTCTTTCCACAGTTTGGCGACCGTGGCCATTGCTGCTATAAACAGCTTTGTACGTTATGTTTCAGTAGTGATGAAGTATGACACCAGTGTTCTGTGATAATCCCAGTGTGATGGATTTCTGATATTACTATAGGTTGTACAAACAGATTTTTGATTTTGAAAAATACTCAGATGTATCTTTCATGTGTATAATTTCATCTAATTTAAAATGAGTGGATTTGCACACTGATTTTTCAAGGAGTGTATACAGTTGACCCTTGAGTAATATGGGTCTGAACTGTGCAGTTCATGTGGATTTTTTTCAATGAATGCAGGACAGTATTGTAAATGTATTTGCTCTTCCTTATGATCTTCTCAATAACATTTTCTTTAACTTGTTTTATTGTAAGAAAACACTATACAATACATATAACGTACAAAATATGTGCTAATTGACTGTTTATGTTACTGGTAAGGCTATTAATAATTAAGTTTTGGGGGAATCAAAGTTATTCATAGATTTTTGACTGTCAGGCACCCCAATCCCCCCTCCCAAGGTCACCTGTAGTATTTTTTAAATTAAGTCTATATTTGAAATAATAGCTCATCCCCATTGGAACTTAGTCCACTGCTCTGGTTAAGGAAATGAAAGAAAGAAGAGAATCTAATGTCACATACATTCTGGTTTTCTATTGCTGCTAACAAACCACCTGAAAACTTAGTGGCTTAAAACAGTAATTTATTATTGTCTTTCACAGTTCTGTAGTAAGTTAACTGGGCTTCAGCAGTATGATTATTGCTTCCAGTCTCTCATCCAGTTGTAGTCAGAAGTTGGCCTATTAGGTCAACTGGGGCAATTGAACTAGGTTGACTGGATGACTAGATGGCTGGGAGCTCAGAAGGCCTTCACACCTGGCATGGGCCTCTCCCAGCATGGCATCTGGGTTATAGGAGGGAGCTCCTGCAAGAGCAGGCCCTTCTAGAGGCCAGGTGAAGCTTTAGGTCTTCTTTGACCTAGATCAGAAATTCCAGAGCATCACTTCCGCTAGATGCTTCCTGGCCAACCAAGTCACTAAGGCCAATTCTGATTCAAGTGGAGAGGAATTTGATTCCATTTCTTGGTGTTGACAGTAGTGTGTGTGCGTAGGGAGAAAGGAATTGATGGTGGCCATCTTTGGAGACTAGCTACTGCAATTGATTTCAGTTTAACTAGGATATTTTCACATTTTTAATAGTTTATGAAATATATCTGCAATAGTCAAGTGTTGCCTCTAGTGTTTTTTTTTTTTATTATTGTATCTGTATACTAATACAGTGAATTACTTAGAACACTGAATATTTTTGTCCAGTTGTTGGCCCATTTTTTGCTTAGGTTCATTCATGGAATTGGACGATCGGGTGATATTTCTGCTGTGCAACCAAAAGCTGCAGGTTCTAGCCTTTTGAACAAAATTACCAATTCTTTGGTCCTGGACATCTTAAAGTTGGCTGGTATGTACTATATTAATCATAATATTTTGGCTGACCAGCCACACCCACCTTTGCTTAATATCTTTTGTTAATGCCTCTTTCCAAACAGGTCCTGAAGGGCTCTTGAAAAGACATAAAGACATACATATTTTTAAAAATCCTTTAGGAAAAAATAGAAAATCAGAGCCATAAACCTGGAAGATGAATTTGGCAGTGAGCTTCCTGAGGTCAAGTACAGAGGAAGCACTGTCTATAACTCTTATTATTTGATTGAAGAATTATATCATTTCTTCAAGAAGGATGCTGGTTTTTTAGTGAAATCACTAATTTCTCCTTTACTTCTTATTTGTAGGTGTCCCTACAGTGACCAACTGCTTTGTAGTTCCCATGGCAACTGGTATGAGTCTAACCTTGTGTTTCTTAACATTACGACATAAAAGACCAAAGGCGAAGTATATTATATGGCCGAGAATAGACCAGAAGTCCTGCTTTAAATCCATGATCACTGCAGGTAAAAGAAGAAAAGTGACATATATAATGTAGAAAATTCACCCTTTTAGAGGCGATTGAATGAAACAGAAACTAAATGTGTTCTTATTCTTCCTTTTTATTGTAATAAAATATACATAATAAGATTTACTGTTTTAATCATTTTAATTTGATTTTTTTAAAAAGATTTTTATTTATTTATTTATTTGACAGACAGATCACAAGTAGGCAGAGAGGCAGACAGAGAGAGGAGGAAGCAGGCTCCCTGCTCCAGGCTCCTTTGACCTGAGCCAAAGGCAGAGGCTTTAGCCCGCTGATCTACCCAGGCGCCCCTAATTTGATTATTTATTTTTAAAAATATTTCACTCATTTGGGAGAGAGAACGAGTGCAAGCATGAGCGGGGGGGAGTAGAGGCAGAGGGAGAGGAAGAAGCAGATTCCCTGCTTAGCAGGGAGCCCAGTGGCATCTCCATCCCAGGACCTTGAGATCATGACCTGAGCCTAAGGCAGATGCTTAACCAACTGAGCTACCCAGATGCCCCAATTTTAATCATTTTTAAGGCTAAGATTCTATGACATTAAATATATTCACAGTGTTGTGCAATCATTATGTAACACCATCTCGAGAACTTTTCCATCCTCTTAAATTGGATCTCTACCCATTAAACAATAACTCCTCCTTCCCTGCTACCCCCAGTTCCTAGAAATCACCGTTCTACTTTGTGTTTCCATGAATTTGACTACTCTGGGTCCTTCATATAAGTGGAATATAGTGTATTTGTCCTTTTGAGACTGGGTTTATTTCATATAGCACAATATCTTTAAAAGTTCATCCATGTTGTAGTATGTATCAGAATTTTTTTCCTTTTCTAAGAGTAATACTCCTCTGTATATATTTATATCTTACATTTTGTTCATTCATTCATTCATTAATACCTGGATTGCTTTCACCTTTTGGCTCTTGTGAATAATGCTGAGTAAACATGGGTGCAAAAATACCTGTTTGAGTCCCTGCTTTGAATTCTGTAGGGTCTATACTCCAAAGTGGAGTGGCTGTATCATATATCCCTATTCTTTGAAATGGGAATATGATTATCTGTCTCACAACATTGTTTTGAGCATTGAGCAGGATGACATATGAAATACCCAGCAGTAATCCCTGGAGCATAAAGGTACTAAGGGGCTTCAGGAATGGTGGGTGTAGATACATAAATGGGATACATATAAATTATTACCATAAACCCAAGTGTAAGGATCCAGGCATCATTACATATAGGTGAGGCAAAAACTTTACGTTGGTATTTTAGTATTTAGCTTGCTTAAGTCAAGGTAAATTTGGGAACTTAAGGTTAATTTTGAATAGCTTCAGTCTGTTGTAGGAAGTAAACTATATTAGCCTATAATTAAACTGCATAAATAATCCTAAAGAAATCCATTTAAAGGGATTCATAGTAAGGACTTATAGCAGAAATTGATAAAAAGATAGACTGATTTATGTTAAGTAGTATAAAGTTGTCAAGTCTGTTTATTTATATCCTGTTAACCAAAGAACTAATTACCAAAGTTATGGGAAAGGTTGCCATATTGAAAAATGGGAAACTTTTCCAAAAGATATTGGGATTTGTATTACAACGTACAGTTTATCCTTTCTTAGGATAGCCTATATTCTTAGGAAGCCAGATAGTTGTACCCTCCAAAAAAACCTTGCATTTTAAATGTTTGAAGGCAAAAATAGGGTTGGGTCAAGAGAATTTGAAAAATAATAGAAAATAAGCTGTCATTAGGAAGCACTACTTATTTAAGTTTTTTTTGTTTTGAAAGCTGTGAAGGTATAGATATAAAACCCGGACATCTCTGAGCCAGTATAATTGAATTGATGATTTTAATAGTGGCCATGTTTTTATATTTCTGTAGATAGAATACAGACAACTTGATATGGATTATTAAGCACAGAAGAAAACTGCTTGCTTATAACTGTGCTTTAATTTGCTGTATGACCTTGGGGAAGCCACTAAATTTTCCTGAACTTTGGCTCCCTTATCTTTGAAATGAGTGAGTTAAGGTAAATGGTTTCTAAGTCTCTTAGAGCCCCTAAGTGTGAAAGTCCAGCCTGCTGTAGATTTGCTATTTAGGAATACTGAAGATGTGACTACATAATAACTTGATGTATAAAATCTCCCAAGTTTCTTTTCTTTTTTTTTTTTTTTTTTAAGATTTTATTTATTTATTTGACAGAGAGAGATTACAAGTAGGCAGAGAGGCAGGCAGAGAGAGAGAGAGGAGGAAGCAGGCTACCTGCTGAGCAGAGAGCCCGTTGCGGGACTCCATCCCAGGACTCTGAGATCACGACCTGAGCTGAAGGCAGCGGCTTAATCCCCTGAGCCACCCAGGCGCCCCTCCCAAGTTTATTTTCTATCCAATTTGTAAGACTCTGACCACTTAGATTTTACTTATACCCTAAGTACTTAGTAGCTTTACAAAATATTTGGTTATCTAAGTGCTCTGGGCAGTGTTTGGTGTATATATTGCACATAAAACTCTTGAAGTTTATGGATACCTAAATGTTCACCATACAAGATTACACAGTTATTATTTGGGGCGATCTTTGATCATATGCTAGTTAAGTGTACTAATTCAAATGAAAATTGAGAAATAGTTTTTATATTTAAATTGTAGAAGGCCCTTGTGAAACTGTGGGATGGGTCAGTGGTCGGTAAACTACTAAAGTTCATTACTTTTTCTTTAGGAGTAAGATATTAAGTTGGTGATTGTGACTTGTTTTAGTACCTGAATTATATGGTTATTCTTGTCCATCTCTGAAATAAAGTGAACTTAAAAATGAAATGTTGCCAGGGGTGCCTGGGTGGCTTAATCAGTTAGGTGTCTGCCTTCCGCTCAGGTCGTGGTGCCAGGGTCCTGAGATTGAGCCCCACACTGGGCTGGCTCCCTGCTCTCCCTCTCCTACTCCCCCTGCTCTGTTCCCTCTCTCTTGCTGTCTCTCTCTCTCTCTGTCAATTAAATAAATAAATAAAATCTTTTTTTAAAAAAAGTGAAATGTTGCCAGAGAATGAGTAGATTTACTTTTCTGGTGTCTGAAGTTGAATTGTGCCAAATGATTCTTTTTGTCATTAATGACTGTGTTATCACTTTCATAGGTATTTATTTGACATTTGTTTTCCTTCCCAGAATTAGTCTTTGTAGTCCTATCTAAGTGTTAAGTAAATTTGTGGTTCTATTTGTGGTCTACTAGTCCTTCACATTATTTTGGCCTGCTTTTGAGTCCTACCAATATCAAGCCATGTCTCTATTATTCAGGGAGGGTTCATTGACCGGATTTAGAGTTCTTATGTGGAATAGCACTGCTTCCTAGAGTTCCAGGATCTTCCCTTATTTTAGTTTATCTAACATTTTTGATTTCTGATTGGCTTGGTTAGGTTTTGAGCCGGTGGTGATAGAGAATGTTTTAGAAGGTGACGAGCTGCGCACAGATCTGAAAGCAGTGGAGTCTAAAGTCCAGGAACTTGGGCCTGATTCCATTCTGTGTGTTCATTCCACTACATCCTGTTTTGCTCCAAGGGTGCCTGATAGGTAAATCATTTGCAAATATTGTCCTTTAGGTTTTCATTGGGTCTTTTTTTAGTTTTTTATCAACAGATTCTTAAATGCCACTTTTTAGTTCTGTTATCTAATGAATGTTTCTGACAAGAGTAAATTTTAGGAAAATAGTGATGCACAGTTATTAATATGTTTGAATTTCTGATTTTATTAAATTTAAAATATATTTTTATTTCTTTACATTAAGCTTATTCCTTTATAGTCTTAATTTGAATAGGTGTATGTATATATTGTCTTTATCAGTTAATTGGACTGAATATTGTGGGACCAGATCAGTCAAAGGAAATGTAAAAAAGAGGCATATCATTTCTTCTATCTGACAGACATCTTAAATTGGCCACTAAGTTATAATACAGTTTGATCCACATGGAGAATATTTTTTGTCTCCTTGCCTTTCATTAAATACCTTTATGCACCCCCTAAATACTAGCAGATTTGATCAATTCTGTATATTTAAAATAATTCACAAGTGATTTTTTTTTCCTTCTTAAAATAGTACTTTATGTTATAGTATCATACTTTCAAGGAGCTTTATTATTAAGGAATGCTTTTATTAGAACACAAACATACAAAAGTGACTTTTATGAAGAAAATACTTGTTTGTACCCAGAAAAGTTCTGTTTTTAAAAAACATTTGATTACTTTGAGTAATAGAAAGGTTCCTCTGTCAGTTTGTGAGGTTTATGAAAATGAATGATAAAATGACTTTTTAATTCATAATACCTTAAGGAAATAGTAAACTGAAAACCTCTGACAGAAGAACAGAATAATGTCATTCCTATCTGTACTTTAAGAACATATTAATAAACATCTAAAAAAGAAATCTAAACATCTAAAAAAGAAAATGTATTTTGCAAAATAAATAATAAAACCATATAATATATATTTGAAATACATCCTTATGGGAAAGAACTTTTATTGAGTAAAAATGCTTTGCTTCCAAATTCTTTGTATTGTAGAAAGGACATTTTTTAGAAAAATTAACTTTATTAAATCATAGGATTTAGTTTTAGCTTCATAGCATGTGAAGACATTTCTATTAGAAATGGCCTCAGTCATAAGTAGTATTTGGTTTTGCAAGGGAACATCGTTTATTACACTCTAATTGAAATTTATTACCTTACTTTGCATAGAGTTAGACTCTCAAATTGTTTTAATATAAGGAGTGTCAAATGAAAAAGTAAGAGTGAATTTAAAACGAGCAGCTATTTAAAAGATCCTTTAGTTGCAAGTTGTTGGAAAATGTTATTTTGGTACTGAAACATTTAATGTTCTGTATTTTTTAATACATTAAAGTCTACTTGAAAATGTATTTTTTACTTTACGAGATGTTAAATGTAAGATTTCTTAAGATTTCAAGACATGCTAATTATTTTGCAGCTATTAGCTTTAGTATGATAAGCAACCAAAAGCATTTAAAAATGAACATACCGCCTTGTGAAGGGGTCATTATAATCTGCTTCTTGTTTTTTATATGGGAAATCTTAAAGTGATTTAAAAGCTACCATCCATACAGATTTTTATAAATACCCGTTATCTCATTTATTGGTAATATTAGTTTAAAGGCTTTTTTAGGTTTATCCTAAAGTGCCTGCTGTTGAAAATGCTAAAATACCACTGTAGAAATTTCAGTTTTCCCATTTTTTTTCTGGTGTACATTAAGAATAACTTGAATTAAAGAAGTTTTCACACTGTAATTTATAAAAGCACAGTAGGAATATGTCTTTCTGTTGAATATTTATGTTTGTAGAGTAGAAGAACTGGCTGTGATCTGTGCTAATTATGGCATCCCACATATAGTCAACAATGCATACGGAGTGCAGTCTTCAAAGTGTATGCACCTCATCCAGCAGGTAAGAGAGTTTAAAAAGATAATGTTGGGAAAAAATGATTTTAATATATTACAAGATTATCCTTTGTTTTTCTTACTACTTAATATAGTAAAATCGACTGTGGCATCTTCACCTCCATGGAGCATTAGAAATTGGCATCTAATATCCATATGGTAAAAGTGACTCTTCTTTGCTGGTAATTGGACTGATAGCTTTGGTCAGGACCAACATAGAAATACTTTAGTAGCTTATTTTTTTTTAACTTTCTGAGATTGTTTCATTACCAGTATTGTTGCTTTTCTAATATACTGGTATTGTATTTTTAAAACTATATTGATGATTTATTCTGTATTTAAGGAATCACTATACTTTATTATCCTAGGTTGGAAATGGCTTCATTTGTAAACATTTGAGTGTATAACTATGAAGTTGGCAGGTTTAAAAAAAAGTTACGATTTTGTTATTTTAAGCATCAACCAGATCCTAGTCATCTGTTTTAGATTCTTTTAAAAAAAAATTTTTAATTTATTTATTTTGAGGGAAAGAGAGAGAGAAAGAACATGAGCTGGGGGAGGACAGAGAGAGAGGGAGAAGCAGACTCCCCATTGAGCAGGGAGCCCAACTCAACCCTCCCTCCCTGGACCCTGGGATCAGGACCCCCGCCGAACCAGATGCTTAACAGACTGAGCCACCCAGGTGCCCCATAGAGTCTTTTTTTTTTTTTTTAAAGATTTATTTATTCATTTTAGTGAGAGAGAGCGTGCATGTGCGGGATAGGAGCAGAGCGAGAGGGAGAGAGAATCTCCAGCAGATTCCTCCGACACAGGGCTCCATCCCACAGCGCTGAGATCATGCTCTGAGCCAAAACCTAGAGTCAGATACTTGACTGAATTTACCACCCCGGCACCCCTGTTGTAGATTCTTATTTTGAAAATACTCCTGGGCATCCTGTCCTGCTCAGAATTAGAGGCATAGCCATGGCTTGCGAGGCTTTGTGTACTCAGGCCTCTGCACCTTCTCCAGTTTCATTTACTACTGCCCTCTCTGACCCGCTGCCTCCGGGCACATTTTTTCTGTTCATTGTGCCATGTGTGTGCGCACTGCCCTGCTTTTGCTCTTGTTCCTTCCACTCACTGGGTTCCTCTTCAAGAGAGCTGCATGGCTTTTTACCTCTCTCAGACACCCTATCTAAAATTTCAGGTTCCTTTTTTTTGCCAGCATTTTCTGACTCCCTTTTCCTATTTTATATCATACTCATTTATTCTAAAGTACACATTTTTCCACATTATAACGTCTCTAAAATTGGGTTGTCTTAGAATCAGTGGTGTCTTATAGTGTTAATTGACAATGTTTTTTCCTACCTAGTAGTATGGAAAATTTGGGTGCTTCTTAAAATTGATGGCCTCTTGTTCTTTTTCTCCATAGCACGTATCACCATTTGATATGATGTTTATTTATTTTTTATTGTTTAGCTATTGGTAATAATTAGAATTAAGATTTTGTTAGAGAAAGGACTTTGTTTTGTTCACTGTTATTTCTTCAATACTTAAGACAGAATGTAGTACATAATTGATGTTCAGTGACTGGTTCCTAGAAAAATTGGATGAATAAATGAAATATTATATTTACTTAGAGTGGTTAATTACTTGTATTAAGATGTGGATAGCTATTATCCATGTATGGTATGAGTTATATAATCTATGTGCATAATGGTGTTAATTACATACTCAATTTTGACACACATGTGGTTTATGTTACCTGAGGAAGACTTATTCACGGATTATCTGTGGCCTTCTCCAGTGCAGTGGTGAATTCTCCTTAGCCCAGTAGGTCCTAGCTAGTAAAAAAAAAATAATAATTTTTGGAGTATACTAGTATCATTTCTCATATAAATGTAGTTTATATGATAGTATTAGCTGATTTGCTTAACTTCTTTACTGAAAGGTTGTATCAGGGCACAACTGGCTGCAGGTAAGAAGCCCAACTCAAATTCAGCTCACCAATGAGGAAATGATAAGTTTATGTAACATAAATCCCCAGGTGGAGTGGCTGGTAGGCATGTTATGCCAGAGGAAGACTATTTATCATTACTTACATATCCTTTTCCATTATTCCTTAACTTTTTAAGGAACTTTTCCATCATAATTCTATTTTTCAAAAGATTTTATTTATTTATTTGACAGAGATCACAAGTAGGCAGAGAGGCAGGCAGAGAGAGAGAGGGGGAAGCAGGCTCCCTGCAGAGCAGAGAGCCCAATGTGGGGCTCGATCCCAGGACCCTGAGATCATGACCCTGAGCTGAAGACAGAGACTTATTAACCCACTAATCCACCTAGGCAGCCCTCCGTCATAATTCCAGACAAGATTATTTCCAATGTGAATGGTAGCCGAGAAAGGTTGTATAGTTTTCTACACTGGAAATCTTTTTTTTTTAGATTTTATTTATTTATTTGAGAGAGAGAGAGAGAGAGCATGAGAAGAGGGAGGGTCAGAGGGAGAGGCAGACTCCTGGCTGAGCAGGGAGCCCGATGGAGGGCTTAATCCTAGGACTCTGGGATCATGACCTGAACGGAAGGCAGACACCTAACCAACTGAGCCACCCAGGCACCCTCTATACTGGAATTCTTGAAAACATTTTGTTTCAGTGATTTGTTTTTATTTCTCTTTCCCCCTTTCCTCTTTAGTTTTTAGCAGCCTCAGTTCTTTTGAAAGCATGCTGTACTTTGTCATCACTTCTAATTTGTGAGGTGATTTTACTGAAACTTTAATCAGAAAATAACACTTTAAGATGGGTGAGTGATATTTAAATAGTTACTGTATTGTTGCAGATACTATATTAACTTCTAAAATTAGCATTTCTTAAAAGGAAAAAAACTGTACTTAAATGTTTTAATGTTCCCAAGTTGGCCCTCACAAAATGAGGTGGTGGCACTGTTGCTTTAAGCCAAGGAAATACTTGGGTCTTATTGAGTGAGACTTGCTGTTGATGACATTCTAAAAAAAAATTATAGTTAGCTTTAATTCATCTCCATAGTTCTTCTTAGTAATATGCCATTAGTAATGCCATTTATTAAATACCCACCATTTGTCAGGCATTCTGCTAGACTTGTAAAGTTTATTAGCTTAATCCTAACAATTTAAGGTGTACTTATTATTTATTTCCTTTCTGCAAATGAAGAAACAAACTCTGAAGGATTAAGTGACTGGCCCCAGGTCCCGTAGCTACAAAATGGCCCATTTAGTTCAGTGTGAATTCAGAGCCTCATATTTTCTCTTAAAAAACAGAGTGCTGAAATTGCAAATACATTCTTGAGAAGATAGTATTATAGTAATCAGTCAGTGGAGAAAGAGCTATAACTAAAGTGTTTCAGCTTTATTCATTTAATTTTATTTTTATTTTTGAAAGATTTTATTTATTTATTAGAGAGGGAGCATGAGAGCAGGGTGAGGGGCAGAGGGAGAAACAGTCTCCCTGCTGAGCAAGGAGCATGATGCTGGGCTCTGTCCCAGTACTCCGAGACCATGACCTGAGCCAAAGGGAGATACTTAACTGATTGAGCCACCCAGGCACCCCAGTTTTTTTCTTTTTTTTATTTTAAAGATGATGCTCCAGAATGGTTTAATGAAGAGCATATAAAATATTTTGGTATGATGTGTCATCCCCAGGAAGATGGCTTTGAGGAACCAGTACTTCTGTTTATATAGTAAACTAATTTAGGAGACTGATGGAATATGGATGGTAGGACAGATTAATGGAGAGGGATGTTGTAGAGTCACAGAAATACATAAGATTGATTATTTTAGAGTTGGAATGGATTATAAAGCTCCCAAAGTGTGGGAAGCAGCAGCTTTGCTTACTAAGAATTTGCAAAAAGTAGGTGTTATACTACTTATTCACAGACCTACTTGTCAGGTCATTCAACAGATTCCCCTGATGTGCCAGGCATCAGGTTAGGCACTGGGGATATAGTAGTAAATACCACAGTGTCCTTGTACTCCTGAAGCAGAAGGAGACAGTACACAATAAGAATGACAGGTCTTGATAAATGCTCTGGATTGGGGAGGGGGTGTCAGAGTAAATGGAGTGATCCAGGAAGTCCTCTCCAGGAAGTAACATTTGAACAGAGCCCTGAGTCATAGGAAGGGGTGAGCCCTGCAGCTCTCTAGAGTCCAGACAGAAGGTAACAGCAGCAAGTAAGTGAGGCAGGAGTGTGCTCGGAGGATGTGAGGAAGAGCAAGGAGGCCAATATGGCTGGACCTGGGTGAATGAGGACAGCAATGATAGTAAGAGATTTGAGGTGCCCTAAGGATTGGGGATTTTATCCGTGGTCTGGTTGCAGCCACGGGAGGGTTTTGAGCAGAAGAGTGACGTAATTCACATTTTTCAGCCCTCATTCTGGCTGCTATGTGGGGAGTAGACTGTAGGAAGGCAGGAGTGGAAGGCTGTTGCAGAGCCCACATGAAATGTGTTGGTGGCTCAGGCCAGGGTGGTGGCCATTAAGGGTTAAGACATGGTTGGGTTCAGATGTATTTTGAAAGTGGATCTTACAGGGTGTGCCGATGAATCAGACGTGAGGTATGAGGAAATGAGAATTCAGGGACTCCAGGGCTTTGGCTTGGGTACTGGAAGAATGGAAATGCCACAGGAATAATACTTTGTTTTATAAACGTGGGCTCTTCCTCCAGGTTACCTCAGTTTTAGACCCTGCTGTGCCTTTGATCGCCTGTGTGACTTTCAATAAGGTGCTTTAACTGCCTGGATTTGAATCCCAGCTGTGGTGTTAAGTACATTTCTGACCTTGGACAGGCCACTTTAATTTTATTATGCCTTAATTTTCTCATCTGTAAAATAGCTATTATAGTAGCATCTACCTCAGATGGTTATTATGAGGGCTAAATGGGTTAAAAATATAGAGTGCTTAGAACAGTGCCTGATGTTTAGTAAGTTCCCAGTAAATTCTGGCAGAAATTTTTATTATATGAATAGCTATCTATTTTATTTGCTACCAGGACTCCTAGAACCTTAAGCAATGTTTGGCAGCTGATAGTGCCCAGATATTTCTTTTGTGAATAAACAAGGAAACAAATGAGCTGATAAATGGTAGCCCTTTCCTTCATAGCACATGCTCATATGTTCCCTGTTTTATTTAAGCCCTTTCAGTCTTCTGGTGTTTTTAAACTTACTATGGTAGTCGCTTCATAATATATGCATATATTAAATCATCATGTTGTACACCTCAAACATGCACAGAATGTGTCAGTTATATCTCAGTAAAACTGGCAGAATAATGTTTTCATTAAAAAAAATGAAAAACCCATATTTTACTTCCACATTTATTTAATTTTTCTTTTGAAACATATGTAGGTATATATTGGGGCTTATTCACTCTGTTTCTTTGATAAAACCATTTGTTATTTGTCAGGCTGTTTGTTTTCTTGCCACAGAGTGTGCTGCCCTTTATGCTTTCTGTGTTTTAGTGATGGAGGGTTCTAGCAAAGTCTGGCAGCGATAGTTCACTTAAAACTCCTGCTCCTGATTGAGACTCCCATTTCTCTCAGGAAGCCTTGGACAGTACTTAAATGTTAATAAAAGACAACGCTAAGAATCCCTCTTTATTTTTGCGTTCTACCTCTTTGCGTGCTGTTTGGATATTTATTCCATCGGTCATTATATGCTTCTTTCTGTTTCCTTGTGATATGGTGAGATTTTCTTTGATTTTAATTTATGAGGACATCAGAAGAGTAACAGGGAAAGGTTAAGATTTAAACAATCATGCGGTAGCTTCCAAAGTAGTCTGCTTCCCTTTCCTGCTTTTGTGCTTTTCCCTATTGCCTGGATCTGGTCTCTCAGATTAGGCCAGCTATCTGCTCCTTCTATTCTCCCTCAGATATGGATGTGGAGGGAAAGTGTGAAGATGAAGGTCAAATGTGGTTGTAATATTAATAGGAATGTAGATTGTGAATACAGATTGAAAATCTGTCACTACAGATAAAGAAAAAAACGATCTTAGTTGAAATTTAGATAATATCTCTATTTTTAAGAGGAGAAAATTGAAGCACATTAGATAGAAGGTCACAGACTATGTTGGATGGGGACTAGAACTTAGTTTTTACGTTTTTGGTAAGTAAGTATTCAGTTTTTCACTGGGATGTTAGATTTTCACTTGAAGTTCATTTGCAGTAGAATGAGATCATCTAAGACTATAACATTAGGAAACATGAGTTATACAGAAACATTGCCAAGAGTATACAAAAAAAATTCCATTAGTTGATGTTAAAAATAATTTTTTTTCTTTTTTGTGATCTGAGTGGTGGTGGGAGCAGAGCTTGTTGCTTAAAGTGGTCATGCACATGGTTGATTGTCCCCGCATCAAAGAGAAGGATGTAAATGTATTAACTGATTGATGGGCAACATGGGTGGCTGCCGTCCATTACATACTGGTGGCCAGTCTTGAACTCACAGAGGGTGTTTAAAATGACTTAATAGTTGCAGGATGGACTGTTATTCTTGGGGAGGAAACTACTCTCCTAGCCAACTTTAAGGTGAAAAGCTGAGTTCCCACCTAAACTAATACTAAAACTCTGCCTTCCTCCCGAGGTTGTTGTGAGGTTTTAATGATTTTTTTTTTTTTTTGTATAAAAACAGATTGTAAATAAAGTGCTCTTTCACATAAAAGGAGCAACATTTAAAAACTTTTTCATGCCTAAAAATGTTTTATTGGCACTGTTACAAAGAAAATAAGATATTTGATCTATTTATGATTTTTCATGAATTATTTAATGGTATTTATTTCTTAATAGCAGTTGCTGTTTTTTTTCCTAGAAGCCAATATTTAACATTACATGTTCTTTCATTCTAGGGGGCTCGGGTTGGCAGAATAGATGCTTTCGTTCAGAGCTTGGACAAAAATTTTATGGTTCCAGTAGGTGGCGCTATAATTGCTGGCTTTAATGATTCCTTCATTCAGGAAATCAGCAAGATGTATCCAGGTAAAGAAATAACTAACAAAAATCCATTTATACCTAGGCTACTATAAAAAAAAAATCTTAATTTCTAAAGGTTTTCCCCCCTTCCTGAATATAATTTGTTTATCTTATCTCAGGAAGAGCTTCAGCTTCACCTTCTTTAGATGTCCTTATTACTTTATTATCACTTGGATCAAATGGCTATAAGAAGCTATTAAAAGAAAGAAAGGTAAGCTTTCCCTTTAGGTATAAAATAGGTCTAAAATCTTGACTAGAATTATTCCAAATTATTGGTATTTTTGCCTTTGGTTCACCACTTTGAGAGTATAGATGGCTAGTGTGGTCCTAAGGGATTTACTTTGATGTGGAATCACTCCAGGTGATTTCATTTAATCATTTTGTCCTGTTTATTCAGATATTGTGAGTGATCTTGGACAGGTGAGTTTGCCTTTTTTTTTTTTTTTTTTTTTAAAGAAGGTCTTACATCAGAGATTCTTATTAATATAGTTTAGTAAAATTCAGTTCATTTATCACTTAAAGATAGAGTCTTGAAAAACAAATGGACAAATTTTTTCTTTTTAATTTTTGCAAGTCTGAAGGCTTGTGTAGGTGTGAGATGACAGTCACAAGAGGAAGAACCAGGTCAGAAGTTGGCCAGCTTCTCATTCTAAAGTAATACATTCATCTCTTGTCATTACTGGAATGCTGAACTCATTGGTTATGTTGGCTGTGAAAAGAAAAGTGACATTCGTGCTTGAAAACTGGACTTTGTCTCCAACACTAAAAACTGGCTTAATTAATTCAGGACAACTCCAAAATTGTAGACAGAGACAGTGTTGGCAGGGTGGGTCAGACTAAAATGTTTTATTCATCTCCCATCGGGGAGACCTAGAGGCCCCTGGTACAGTTTTTGTATTTGTGTAAATCTCTAACATTTAGTAGCAATTATAATCCCTGAGATTTATAATATATTTATGTATTTTATGTTTTTTCTGATAGATCCTCTCCACAGCCTTCTGAATATGTAACAGAAGTTGAAAGATTTTGTTCCTACTTTCCTCTAGTTATTCCTTTCCCCCCACCAGTTCAGTCCATAGGAAGGTAATTGCTTACTTTGTATTATGAGGACATCTCTTAAGATTTATGAGATACAGGAAAAGAGGCTCAACCTCGGTCTTTGGGAAATGCCCCTGAAAACCTGGGAGATACCACTACTCACCTAGTAGGAGGGCTAATATAAAGAACTCTGACAATACGAAATGCTGGCAAAGAGCTTAAGCAAGTAGAGAACTCTCAGACATTGCTGGTAAGAACACAAATGGTACAGTAACTTTGGAAAACACTTTCATGGCTTTTATAAAGTTAAACATATGCTCACCATTATAAAGTAGCCTTCCCACTCCTAGCTATTCACTCAAGGGAAATGAAAATTTATGTCTGTACAAAAACCTATACATAAATGTTCATAGTGATTTTATTCATAATTGCCAAACCCTGGAAACAACTCAAATGTCCATCATCTGGTGTATAAACAAACTGTGGTGCGTATATACTCAGCAATAAAAAGGAATAAATTACTGATATAAGCAACAAAATAATGGCTCTCAAATGCATTATACTAAATGAAATAAGCCAGACTCAAAAGGCCTCATGTTGTTTGGTTTCATTTATATGCCATTCTGGAAAAGGCAAAAAATACCAGGACAGAGAAAAAAATCGGCGGTGGACAGTTGTGGGTTGAGGGAAGGGACTCATGGGATGGGAAGATGGGCTGTATCTTGACAATGGGAGTAGTTTCATAACTGTGCATGTTGGCCCAAATTCATAGAAGTGGACCCCTACATACTGGGCCTCTGAAATTTTGCTGTATGTAAATTATGCCTCAATAAACCTAACAAAGATTTTCAAATGATTAGAATAAAAGTCTGGTTTGATATACTCCCAAAGGTAATCATCATGGTCATAGATTATTGTAGCTACAAAGAGAAGACCTCAATAAATGTTCCAAGGAACCTTTTCCACATGATAGATGAAGCCTGATTATAAATGAGCAAAACTATCATGGGTTTATATTGTTTATATGAGAGCTTAGTTGTATTAGATGCCAGTGGGCCTTAGTTCTCCTATAACTGATTGTTTCACTATGAAAAAGATGTTTGAACTCACAGGTTTTTTTGTGAGGTGTTCCCATTATCCTCATTTTTATAGGAAGTAAAAGGATAGAGAACTAACATGTATGAGGTAAACTGTGAGACATGGGTTCAAAGCTAGGCAGTTGAGCCTTTGATCTACTGTCTTAACCTCTAAACTCTACTGCTCTTTCCTTACATGGATAAGTAGTCCGGCCTGGTAGCTATATAGTTATCTTATATAGCTATAAATCTGCAGACTTAGGTCTACTAATAGCCAGTGGAGGCAAAAACAATGAATAAATTTAGTGATCCTGGCCAAAAAAGCTCAGTTATATTTTAGAAAGGATATACCGTATTTGCCTTGTGCAGAATCACTGTTGTTGGGAATGGCCCATCCCTGACTCCAGGTGATCCTAGCGAAACTATCAATCACAGCACCCCTTCCTGCTCTGTTCAGAGCAGTGGGCATGTGATCTGGCTAACTTGGTTTGCAGGTGGGCATGTAGAGGTAGATTCCATCCAGCAGGTTTGATAGGTCCTTTAGAGAAAGAGGGTTTGCTGCTTTGCAGATATATAAGGAGATAATACTCAGCTGCCATATTTCTGGCCATGCCAAGAAAGCCTTCTTGGGACTCGAGAATACGAGAGGGAAACGAGCTAAAAGTCATTTGGGTCTCTGGATCGAGACATGCTTGCTTGTAGACTTGGCTGTGAGATGAACCAACAAATTCCCTTTTCTGTTTTAAACTAGATTTCTGGGGTGCCTGGGTGGCTCAGTCAGTTAAACGTCTGCCTTTGGCTCTGGTCATGATCCCTAGGTCCTTGGATCGAGCCCCACATCGGGCTCCCTGCTTAGCAGAGAGTCTGTTTCTCCCTCTCCCTCCTGCTCCTGCTCCTTCTCTCTCTCTCTCAAATCAATAGAATCTTAAAGAATAAATAAATAAATAAACTAGATTTCTAACACTGATTTTGATTCCCCTTACATCCTTGAGTCCTTTGTAATGTTTCTCAACATACGTTTCCTCCTTTCCCCTTCCACTGCCACCACTTGTAGCTCAGACCCTTACTGTAGTACACCTAGATGCATACAGTAATTGACCAGTTCTTCTCCCAATCCCCAATTTTAGTCTACTCTAATTTGCTATGTTATAGCATAGCATAGTGCTAGATTAATATTTTAAAGTTCTTCAAGTTTTTCTGCTTTGGGTTATGATTGCCAGCAAGACAAAGTCCATATTCCTTAGCCTGCCATCATGATCCTTTATAGTCTGCTCTCACATTACTTTGGCAGTGTTGGACCCTGTCATTCTTTTATTCAGGCAGAGAAATGTTTATGCATAGGCCCTAAGGTAAATTCACAAATGAGACTTGCATAGTCTCTACCGTCATGGAAATTATAGTCAGGGGAAATCTAGATATTAAATAAACAATTAAAAATCTGTCCGGCATTATGAAAAGGACAAGCAGAAGGTAGGGGAGTGTGTGGCAGCTAACCCAGATCCAGCAGGGGTGGGGAAGGCCTCCCTGAGGAAGAGACATCTGTTCTACAGAAGTACAGCTCGTCCATTTATTAGACTCCTATGGTGTCATCATTAACTCGAATGGATGGCTAAAATAACTGTCGAACTCTTAAAGGGTACTTTAGACTGAATCTAGAAAGCAAAGTACTATGCCAGTTATTGGAGAGTTTGTTCTAGATAACTTCATAAAAACTGGCCTTCCTTTGGGATAAATTCAGAGTCAGTCACTCTGGAGTGAGGCTCAAACACCTGCATTTGTAACAGACTTCCCTGATGAATATGATGCACATCCTATTTTGAAACCCATTGTTTGGGGGGCACACAGGTCACTTGTATCTATCGCAGAAAATTGGAGAAGAAACATAACAGTGTCCTAGCATTTGAATACATAGGTTGATAATATTTTATGGAGTTTGAGACAGACTGTATAAATATCCCAAATAACAAATATAACTTGTTAGTTATAACAATATAACTAACAAATATATAATATATAACTCCCAAATAACAATATAACTTGTTAGTTACCTCTTTATTTCTGATCTTTTCCATTATCCTAGATACAGCCTTACATTGTGGCTGCTCTTTACCTTACAATGATCCCTCTGCAGATTTGGCTAAAAATTCATTTTTGGAATCTATAATAGCTCTGATAAGACTATTACATAAAGTCTTAAGCTAGACATTTAAAGATTATTCTTTATAATATAGATAGAAACTTTAAAACTTTTTATATGCTCTTTTTATTATATCAAGCAAGTATACTATTTAATATTTCCTATTTTCTTGAATTGAAACTGTATATGATAACTGATATTATTATATATTTGCTCTAGTAAACTAAAACAGGTCTTGAGTGATTTTGTAGTTAAATTTATTGAACTAACAAATTAAGCTGATTATCTGGGTGCATGCCCCCCAGAATCACCATCAGGTCTCTGAAATGAAACTTTGTCCTTGATTATAGGTAGTCTGGGAGACTAGCGTCCACCTTGGAGTTGGCATTCATCCCTCTACTCTTCGTGTCCTTTGCTTGATATTAGTAGATGCTCATCAGATGTTGGTGGAATGAACTAATGGATGGTATTTGGGAACACCTAGGTTTAGTTCCATATAGTCATCTCTTATGTTGCACAGAATGAGTATCTTTCTGGATATTAGAAAGTAAATTAACTTTTTGATCCTGACTTACATTATGAGTTAGATGTTGTCATAGAAATATTTCTCTATATAGCTATAGTTGGAAATTTGTGAAAAGAAGTGAGTTGAAAAGGTGATACCTGTTGTGTGTGACCAGTATTATAGTTCTGGAAGTAGGTCTTCCTCACTAGCAGGTACTTCTCTTCCAAGAGAATTTCCTTACCTTGGGATTTTGGACTTGTTGATTTTAGGGGTGCCCTGTCATCTTTTCGGAATCTAAGAATTTCCATGATGCCATGGTTCTTTTGACTTTTGACATTGAGGTTTTGACTTTAAAATTTTCAGATACTTTTAGGGAATTCCAAATACCCATGTGTGTGTAAATTTTGCTTAGCATGAAAAAGAAAATCCACCTGCTTTGGGAAGGACCTGTAAGAATATGTAGCTTGACTGGTAAATAGATCCAGCAGGTAGCCCGGCTTTGCTTCCCATGGGAACTTTGTTAATCATTGTATAAATATTCTGTGGGCCAGATTTTATGTTCTGATGATATATATGAATCGGATGGCTCCATCTCAGATATCAAGGGGTAGCCTCTCTTTGTAACATCCAGAACTTTGTTCTTTTCCTTTTTCTAGATGGAGTAGAGTTGAATTCACAGGGATAGGACAAGAATAGGATTGTAGCTACAGGATATTAGCACATGTCTGTAAGGGTCCTGCCAGCTAATGTTAGTTACTATTTTTTAGTTATTTTTAAAAAGATTTATTTACTTATTTGAGAGAGAGCAAGCAAGCGAGTGCGAGTATGAGGTTGGGGGGCAGAGGAGAACGAGAAAGAATCTGAGCAGACTCTGAACTGAGCACAGAGCCCCAGGCAGGGCTCAAACTCCCGACCCTGAGATCATGACCTGAGCTGAAACAAAGAGTTGGATGCTCACCTGACTGCACCACCCCAGACACCCCACTAATGTCATTTTATCTGGAAACTCTTCTAGGAGGGAAAAGTCGGTGGGTGGGAAGTCAGCATTTTTATGAATGTTTGCTGTGTGCGAGGAGCTCTGTGAGGTTTATTATATTTATTATTTCATGTGCTACTTAAAGCAAGTTTATGAGGTAGGTATTACCCCCATTTTACAGATGAAATTGAGGCGCAGAGACATTAAGTACTTATCCAAAGAGCACAAAAAGTGCCAGAACTGCCCCTGAAACCAGGTCTGCGTGATTCTAAAGCCTCTGCGCTTTGTGTCTTATCACCCTCTTCTAGCTGCTTCCGCTCACTCGTCCAGCATTGAGGGAGGGCTTTCCCGCTCTGGGCTAGGCATTGGTGCCCTAAAAATTATGATCTCGTGACTCTCTGTTCTTAGCTACTGGAGGTATGTAAAACCCCAAAGGCTCTAATATATTAATTGATTTTATTTAAAAATTCTTTGTATAGAATTTACTTAGAGACTACCTGAAGTAATCTTCAAAGGATCGAAGTGCTCCTTTGAGAACTCTGTCATTGTAAGTGACTAAAGTTTACTCTTTAACAACTTCATTCAACAGGCAGATCTTTTCCTTGAAAAACGTGGATGTCCTTGATAAACCCTAATTGCATATATGTAGCATAAATATTGTTTTTTTATTGGATTTGTTGCAGAAGTAAGGGCCTCTTTTGTTTAAATGGACTTGCTTTTGAACTGTGAAAATTTAATCGTGATAGTTTATCGGTTCAGCTCTGGAGAAGCTGAGGTAAAGCTATTTTGCTTTAGCCAGAGCTATTTATATACCATCACTGAGAGCTCCTTTTCATATTATCGGTGTTACTGCGTACTAAAAAAAGGAGTGTTAAAAGAAAACTTAGGATTTTTTTTCCTGTGCCCTTATTCACCACAATGATATTTTTAGAGGTTATTTCATCTAGTATATCTCTTCAGAAAGGGCTTTATCTTTTCACAGTAGAGGCAGACAAGAACTCAGCTTGAAGCCATTCCTTCTCAAGTCTTCTTTTTTGAAGGGTGAAAGGATCAGAGAGAGTGGAACTGTGTGTGTGAATTGAACCTCTGCCCTTAGCCTCTTGCCGAGTCACACATCTTCACCAGGGGAGAAATGGCCATAAATTTAACTGAAGAGGCCTTTAAGAAAAGGGGTTAAAATTTAAGACACTATTTCTAGGAGTTTCTCTCAGCAGAAAGAAAGAGCAGTCTTAGAAGTTTCTCCTGACTTCTCTTTGCTTCCAGAGAATGCCATCATTCTGCTTAGCTTTCTTTTGAAAGAGTGCTTTGCTGAACAGGGCAAGCAGATAATCATTCATTGTTGCAAATACCTGCTGAATTGGCCGAGTACAGAAGAGGAATGACAGCAGATGGCTGCTCCAGTGGCTAGCATTTGTTAGCAGAGGCTCTGGAAGACAAGCTAACTTCTAGAAGAACATCAGACATACAGCTGCAAACACTGTTCTGTAACAAAGCTAAGTTTGGAAACATGAGTAGATTTCACCCTGAAAGTGGAGTTGTTGATGTCAACAGAAGCATCTC
This sequence comes from Mustela nigripes, assembly GCF_022355385.1. Classification (NCBI taxonomy): domain Eukaryota; kingdom Metazoa; phylum Chordata; class Mammalia; order Carnivora; family Mustelidae; genus Mustela; species Mustela nigripes. The sequence goes on along the minus strand of NC_081557.1, from coordinate 222,527,973 downwards.
ATTTTGGGCCTGGCTGTGGGGTCTTGACAGAAGAGTGTGTGGAAGTCGCACTTTTGCCTGAGCTGCACAGCCGGCCGAGAATGCCCAGGTTCTTTCGGAAGGCCGCAGGTGGAACCGTGTGCTGCATTTAGTACTGGTATCCACACCTACGGACCTCGGTCTGCATGGATCCGTACCCACAGGCTCTTGTCCATCTGCCCTTGCATGGTATTGTGAACATGTTAGACCACTTGTTAGGTTTCCCTTCTGATTTATTACCGACCTTGTAAGACATCCTATAATAATTTGCAAAGTTCTCTTTTCGTCTGCTCTTGTAACATGAAACAGTATGTTTCAGAAAACACGATTACATAGGACATTTTCCCTTAAAATTTTGTGAATTATGCACATTGGGGGCTATGGGGAGGGATAGGCTAAATGTTGGGCTTCGCGACTGCAAATCAGTTTACGAAAGGCCATGTGAGAGATAATGCTTAATATAATTCAACTTCCCGTCCATTAACATCCTGAACTATGGTGTAAAGTTTTGTATTTTTATTCTAGAAATATAGCTGACATTAGCATTCAGGTATGCAGTTCAGTTTATCTCTAGTGAAGAGTCTTTTAAAATTAAGTTAAATATAGCACAAAAGACATAGAAAATCAATAATATTTCATTTCTTTTAAGTAAGATCTTTCTATATACATTTGCTTTGGGTGCTTATAAATTTCTCCCTTTACAGAAGTATTTTATAATAAATGTCAGTTATAGATTTAACTGTGGCAAAAAAAAAAAAAAAAAAAGTAGTGCAGGTTTTGTAGTACCTTTAATATATCAGGAAAAAACTGCTTAGCTAAGTAGTAGTGTAGGAAATAGTGGTACAATCTCCTAAACGATATTTTTAAAATGTAGTGATATTAATGGGAGACATTTAGGACCTTAAACTGTCAAATGTTATAGGATTCAGTATCTTGCGCTTTAAGGTATTTAAGCTTCTTTGCTTATTGAATTACCTATCATTACCTTTTACACAGAGTATTTGTAGATGGATGTGAACTTGACTCACAAATATTTTCTTTTTTGTCTAATTACTCCCATACTAGTGATAAGTAAGATTTATTTTACCTTAGCATTATGTTTGTAGTCTTAAGATGTTAGCTGCAGTTAAAACTGAATTCTAGTGGCGTTAGGAAGTGATTGCTAGAACCGGTTAAAACTGATTTAAGTATTAGAAATGGAATATTAGGAAAAATCTCAATTTTTTAATAGCATGTGTGTCTCAGTAAGTTTAAAAACAGCCTCTAGGGGTGTTACTAAGGAAACATTTCTTCTTTTTTTTTGGAAATAGCTAACTACAAATTAAGTACATATTAATTACTCATCAGGCTTCTCTTAGCTTATGTGTGACCACAGTGTGATTACTGTGACAGCCATACTAGAATAGTATTTTAGATTTGTCCTCATCGCTGAAATAAGTATTTTGCTGTTACTGTTCGGGTAGAAAATGTAGGAGTCTATAAAAGGCATTTCCTGTCTATCAGATTTGTTTCTGCTTATGAGAAGTTGAATTTGAAACTAAGAGAGATGCAGATTAAGACTTTGGTGTGTAACATAGTTGATGAAAAATCAGCAGTTTATATCTAAATTAAAATATGTTACTGCTTTTTTTTTTATATATATAATACAGAGCATTTAAATTAGTGATCTAATTACTTTATAGTTGTTAAAAATATAAAATGAAACCCAGAAGTTCTACTGGTCATTAACATTGGTATAGTACTAAAAGATTACAAATTACTCCAGTTGCCTGGAAAGCTCTTGATTTATGCATTCCATTTGATTATCTTACTGCTTCACCTTCTGAAGTAAATGTCAGAATAGTAGTATAAGAGGGAAGGCCTTTCTATATGTCTAAGAAAAGATGCCCCAAACAGCTTTTTACAGTTTGCAAGTGGTGATAACAGTTGCCTCCTTAAATATTTCTCAGCACTTTTTTTTATTAAAAAAGAAAGGCTTACTACGTCTAATAGTAACATTTCCTCGTAGCTTCATTAGGTATGACAGGTAATGGATGTTAACTTTTTCATTTAAAAAAATCAGTTTATTTTAGTGATCTAAGATTTCCCAGTTCTGACTTGATGAGAACATTGATATTACAACATAGTCTAAAATTTTAAGAATGACTATTTAAATTTTTTTCAGGTCAGAGTATAAAATATACCATGTTGACAAGGGAAAAAATGTTTGTGGTCTTAAGTAGACTCATTAATAATTGACAAACTTGGTATAACTTTTCCTCTTTTTAATCTTTACTTAACAAAAGATGGATTTCGTAGGATCAGACTATCTAACTTTACCTTAGAAAAAATTGAAGCAGTTTTTGTGGCCTTTGAAGTAGAAATATCTTTTTCTACTGTCTCTGCTTGGGTCCAGCTCTGTTGGTAATTGGATCTTTGGAGTATCTCTAGAGTTTTATGTGTTTTTACTATAACTTGGAGGAGGTGAGTGCAAATGGGCATCTTCAGGAAAGACTTATTTGGGCAGATTTTTATTTTAACACTTTATAAAGAGCTTACTAGAAGAAAGTATAATTTTCAGTCAGACAGTTGACAATTTAATATTTATTTACAATATTTTATTAAACTTTGTTGAACTACTTACATATGTACATGAAATTTTATACTTCTAAAATATTTTTATTTTCTACTATTAGATATTATTTATTTTCCAGAGTAAGACCAAGAATACAGTTTTTCATTTTAGTTGCTATATTCTTTTGATTTGAGGATATTGTTAATTTTGAGTTTGTGCAATTTAAAGGAAATGCATTTTAAAGTACTTTTTCCTAAGTTACTCACATACTAAAAGTCTGGCACATTCTTCTTGGTGTTTGGAAAACAGTGAAGAACACCAAGTCCCCACTTTCAAGTTTTCCCATTTGAGCAGGTAGTCACAAGGAGTATTCATTTAAGCAAGTCCGTGAGGTATTTTCAGATTGTGATAAGTATAGTGGAGAACCCAGAATATGTAGTGGTTGGAGGGAGATGGGAGTACGTGAATAGGGAAGTCATAAAGGGAGGTCCCATTCAAGGAAAGCAGGCATCAAGGTTCTGACCCTAGAAGGAGCTTGACATGTTCAGCAGTTGGAAAGGAGGCTGCTGTGATGCTCTACTAAGTAGGGAAATGATTGTTGTTCAGTTGGCTGTGTTGGCTGGCAAGTTCATTTGGGACCTTCTAGGTAATACTTACAGAGAAGGGAGTCAGTCATTGGGAGGGACATGATCTGATTTATGCTTTTCAAAGACTGCATAGGGCCTGTGCATGTAGAATAGATGAGAAGGGCCGGGAAGTTGGCAGAAAAATCATTTAGAATCTTTGCTGCGGTCCAGGGAACGAACGGGTTGATGGCTGCTTGGACTCCAGTGGTCGCCCTGGAGGTTCTGAAAAGAGGATGAATTTGTGATAGATACATAATAGCCCCAAAGCAGGATATATGCTGGTTTTGCCTTCTTTACCTAAATCCTGTGGTTTCTGATCATTGTGGCAGCTTCGAATCTCACTATGTTGTGTCAAAGGAAGAATTGCTCGTAGGGCATGTAGATGAGTTAATTTACAGCACAGACATCACACCAAACAGATTTTGTCTTATTTAATCTGGCAAGTTGCAGTAAGCATTTATTTGATTTTTTAAAAAATGCACCATTTTGTTGTTGCAGGAAATGTTTTCCTATTTGTCCAGCCAACTAGAGAAGCTGTCGGAATGCTACAATGAAAGACTGTTGCATACACCTCACAATCCCATATCTTTAGGTAATATATTTTTCTTAAGGAAAATAAAAAATCATTGCTTCTTAACCCTCCCCAGCAGGGAGCTGGTATTTCTAGAAAGAGTATGAATTCTTTGTGGTTACAATGATTTCTAAATTCATTACAGTATTAATTTGGAAAGCATATGCAGAAAATGATACTTTAACTCCTGCTTCTAACCAAAATAATTTAGTCACTAGTAAGAACTCTAAAAATTTTAAAAAGTTTCTACCAGTTAACAAAAAACTATAATATTAGAAATTAAATCTGTGTTGTTTTTAATGCTGTGATTGTTTTCCTGACTATGTTAGAGAACTCTGTATTCATGATAATTTCCTTTGTATAAGGACTATATATTTTTGTCACGTAGTACAAGGACTATGAAACCGGTTAATATGAATGTTGACTTTTATGCATTTAACTTTCACGTTTCCTCAATATCCTTTTTGTGAATGACAGTTCCCCAACTTCATATTTTATGTGTATCTAAGGAAAGTAAGGACTCAATCATTTGTAACTGAAGCCTATTTCAGGAATAGGCTTCCATGGAAAACCATTTGCCACTGATACATAAAAAAAACCCACCCTAATTAGTCCTTGGCTGGTTTCTAATTTATGTAAATGTTGTAGAAGATGATAAGGTATGGTCTGAATCCCAGGTCTGCCATTTACTAACCTCTAACCTCCTTTCCCCTAGCTATAAAATAGAGACAACGACCCCTCACATACAAAATTGTTAAAGAATGATTAAGGGGCACCTGGGTGGTTCCATCTGTTAGGTATCGAACTCTTGATTTAGGCTCAGGTCATGATCTCAGGGTCATGATTGAGCCCCATGTTGGGCTCTGAGCTCAGTACAGAATCGGCTTGTCCCTCTCCCTCTGCTCCTGTCCCTACTGCTCTCCCTCCCTCTTTCTCAAATAAGTTTTTAAAAATCTTTTTTAAAAAGTGGTTGAGATTATCAAGTATCTAGTATACCCTATCAGGAAATGGTAGCAAGCAGTAGTGATGAGAATATAGTTTACTCACGTAACATCAGAAAGATCATTCTCCTTTTCATATGCAGAAGCTGATTTTACTTAGTCTCACATATGTACTGAAAATTGCCCACATTCTCATCTTACATGTTCTTAAAGCACCGTTGAATTTGAATAAACTGCCATATTGATCATGTCAGTGTTCCATTTTCAACTGGCACTTTAGAAGGGTGATAGGGAAATTCTATTCTGATTCTTACTGTGTTAATTTGTATTAACATCTTTTTGTCTGATAGGTAAACAGATCCTTACTATCATTTATTTAGTGCATTAAAATGAAATCATGCCACTTGACAATAAATAAAAAGTAATGTCTCCATATACTTACAAAAAAGTATATGATCCTTTTGTCAGAGGTACTTAGAGTAATCAGAAGCATAGAGACAGAAAATAGGATGGTGGTTATGGAGGGTGGGGATGGGCAGGAGGAGAATGAAGAGTTACTGTTGAGTAGGTGCAGTGTTTCAGTCTTACAAGATGAAAAGAATTATGGGCGTGGATGGTGGTGGTATTTGCATAACAGTGTGAATGTGTTTAATGCCACCGAGCTGTATGCCTAAAAATGGTTAAGATGGTAAATTTTATGTTATGTGTATTTTAACACACACACAAAAGTAGAGTCTCCTTCATTAAGTGTTTATTTTTTGAGGGATTCTGTGCTGGTGAACCAAGGTGCATTGGGATCCTTTTTTCTTTTACAGCTATGACACTTAAGACACTAAGTGAACACCAGGACAGGTCTGTCACTCAGCTTGGCTCAATGCTTTTTACCAGACAGGTTTCTGGAGCCAGGTAGGTATGTGTGAAAGAGGCCTGGACTTACTTACATCTCCAAAAACTTAACTGTAAAGTATTTTTCCTAAACGGTTGACCCCAAGTATATGCTGAGTTCCGTGTGAGTGTTCCTCATGGGTGAAGGAGCAATGAGGTGGAGAGTGTGTAGGGCTATGGTAGCCCATGTGTAGAAGGCCTGCACTTGAAGCAGTCTCAGAAGGATAGGGACCTTGTCTGTTTTCATGGACATCCAGAAACAAAGTTTCATCATCCCTCCGTACAGATTTTTATCGTTATTTTCCTTTGTTAGATCATCTTCAGGGGTGTCACATTTTGGTGCTAGAGATAAGTCATCTTCATTACTAAATTCAGATGAAAACATTTTGTAAGGAAAAACTCATTTCCTAAACCAAAAGTTAGGCAATTCTTGTCTAAGTACTGCCTTTGAAAAATGTACTTTTTGCTCTTACATGTACGTGTCTTAAAAATGCATTTCATTTTTCATTTTATATTTGATGAGGTCAGAGGAAAAGGACTTGAGAAGAAATATCTTGCTCTAAGTACTCTTCTTTACATGCCTTTATTAAAGAATTTCTCTCTGACTACCAGAGATTAGAGATTTCACATCAAAGGACAACTTTTTAAAAGAAAAAATCTTAGATTAATTCAGCTTTTACCTTGATGAACTATATCCATTCATGGCATAGTTTTGACGCTTCTAAAATGGTTTTCTTGGCCTTGCTTTTAGTGTTGCCACTATTTGTCTTTTTGTTTAGGATGATTTAATTGACTTATTTTTTTTTAAAGTACCATTAGAAATCTGCTTATATCAAGTATGCCAATGAAGTCAAGCTTACCAAGTACACGTGCCATCGCCAAATATCCCTTTATGCTGACCACCACCCCCTGTAAGCAGTCACAGAATTCTTTCTGGATCCTTGCTTTAAATCCCTCCATTGCACAGCATGGATCAGATAGGTGGAATTTCAGTTTGTTGATTGTTGGAGGTGATACACAGCAACTCGTCAACGTGGTTTGACTTAGAAATTTCAGTATTCCATTTGAAGTATATATATGTGAAGTCAGATTCCATATTTAGTACAAAAACAGAAATAATTTTCTTTTTTTTCTCTTTGAAAAAAGTGCAAAGGTATTTGTGATTCCTAGAAGTAATAGCTCTTAATGGAAGATAAGTCAGTGGTCATCTCCAGGCAGCACTCTTCTACGGAGATTAGCCATGTATTGTATAATTTTATCTTAAGGCTGCCACCGTCTGTTTTCATAGGCCCTGATTTATGGCTGCTTTTAATTTCTTTATCAGTAGATCTAAGGCTTAGTAACACTGATATCTGTTGTTTATGGGTAATATTCTGTTAACACCACGAGACATATTAAATTGCTAAATCTTCTCCCTTTTAGGGTTGTGCCTCTTGGGTCTGTGCAAGCTGTGAGTGGCCACACCTTCCGAGGCTTTATGGCACATACAAATAATTACCCTTGTGCTTACCTCAATGCTGCAGCAGCCGTTGGAATGAAGACACAGGATGTGGACTTGTTCGTGAAGAGACTTGACAAGTGTTTAAAGACAGTAAGAAAAGAACAAAATAAAGAGAGTAATGCATCTGCAGTGGAAAATTACAACAAAACTGAAGATGTAGATATTGAAGAAATGGCTTTAAAACTAGATAATGTGCTTCTTGACACGTCCCAGAATTCTTCATGACATGTGAAAGGTTTCTTTTTGATTACTTGAAGGAAGTGATGAGGCTACAGTACAAATAAGCAGTTTAAAGATAGGGCTTGAGGTTTCGGAACTGAGAATGTCTTGGAGGATATGGAGGATATTTGGTCAAGGTACAGACGGGTCTGAGCTAGCCATCTGATGACTTGTTATGTTTTTTTATTCTTAGACTGCCTCAGTTACTATGTTCCTTAGCAGATAAAACTACCATTAGGATTTTTCTAATTATTAGAATATTTGTCAATTAAGCATTATGATTCAGATCATTCTTACTAATGTGACAAGTAAAATTACTTCTAATTCTTTTGGAAATGTGTAAACTGTTTCCTCCTGACCATTCTCTACCATTCACAAATGACTTCTGTTTCTGGTCACAGAGAATTGAGAACGATCCAGTACTGCTATTTACAAGATGTTGGTGTCTGCAAGTCACAGTCTGCCTGTGAAATGGTCATTCCCCAGGGAAGCAGAGTCCAGCATAAGCTTTAGCTTTCACTTAGTGGTTCTCAGCTGGGGATGATTTGCTTATATCTAAGCAACACCTGGGGACATTTTTAGTGCTCACGACCTGTGGCGTGCTCTTGACATCTAGAGCTGGAGGCCAGGGGTCCTGCTGCTCAATATCCCACAGTGTGTGAGCGGCTTTCTGGAACACAGCCCCAAATCTCAGTAATGCTGAGAAGGAGAAATACCACCCTAACCCAACTCCTCAAGCAAAGTTTCCTGCAGCAACTTTCTTTATTCAGTAGTGCTTCAAAGAAGAAAGCAGTAAATTTTGCCAAATTATACAGCGTTAGATTCTTAAGTGATAAGATGGGCTGCCTGTTCTAAACCTGAGATTATATGGCATTTGTGTGTTTTTCCATTTGGGCCAGTGAAAGCTTTCTCCCACTGTTTCTGCTCTAAGCAGGCTTTGCATACTGGTTAGTTCAGGTGTTGTGCACAGCCATTATCAAGAATGGTTAACTTGGGTATTTGGGGATCTGTTTTTGCTAGGAAGGTGAAAATGATGTAGTAGGATGAACAGGTGTATTTGCCACCCCCCTCCCCCAACACGCCCACTTTCTTAGTCTGATATTCCAGACTTGCTGTAACAATTTTTGTTGTTTATGTTTTAAGAAATAGACTAATGCCTCCAAGCCTGAGGAATGAGCAAAGCTTTTGAATACACCAAAAATGCCAAAGCCATAGTCCTCAAGACCTGCTCGCTGGAGCGGTGTTCCTACGAGATGCTCACAGGGATAAAGTATTCTGTGGGCAGATCATTTTGGGCCTTTGTAAACCTGCCTATCAGCACATTAAAGGCTCTGAGAATTCCTTGGAAACCAACTTAAGTGCCCTTATCCAAACATGGAACCCTTTTCTCAACTAAAAACTTACTGACATCCCACTGAACATGCTTTCAAAAACACTGCAGTTGAGAATGCAGCCTTGGTTTCTGGGTTGTGTTTTTCTCTGTCACTTGGTAGTGTAAACTGTCGCATATGAGCTCAGACACTCCCATCAGTGCGTAAGTTAAAATACTCTAACCCTAGCTTGATCTCCTTAGACGTCATAAAATTTAATTATCAATATTGTAAAGGTTACTTTTAAGTTGTTTATTGTATTTGGGGTTCTAATATTTTAGATATCTTTTTTTTTTTTTTTTTTTTTTTAATAGCTGTAACAACACACTCTAGAGTAATACCTGGGTGAAAAGGTGGTGTGAGGTTTTTTATGTGGATTTGGGACTGAGTTGTAGAACCGATAAAGCAAAAGGGTCCCAGTCGTGCCTCTGGAGTCTGCAAGAGGGAATGGAGCCGTGTTGCAGATGCTAAGTGCTGCTGGCACAGCTTCCTGGATGAGGGAGCCAGGGCGGGTTTCTAGAACAAGTGATCTATACCGTGTGAGCGTCATTTAGCTTGAGAAGGCCGGAGCCGAGAGACCAGCAAATGTTTTCTCATCTGCAATGTATCAGCAGTTCTTGGGCTTCAGCTGCTGAATAGATAATAATTCTAATTGAAGATAAATTACATGAACCCACATGTGAATGATAGATGTGTTGTAACATTTCATTCCTGGTGCATAAAATCAGCTGCAGTTTTTATTATTAGTTCTTTCTTTTCAGAGGTTTTGGAGTAACAGCTCTGGTCCTGCTGACTTAAATTTGACCTTGAGGTCCTGGAATTCACAAGAGTTTTTGAAGGGGTGCTGTAGGTTCTGCTGATTCGGGCTTGCCTTTGCTCCCACCCCAGTGTTGTTTTTGCTCACTCTGGCCCATTTCCACGTGTAAGTGTAAAAAAGTATGTATGTACAATTAAATCCACTTCAAGTTGCTAGTACTGATCGGTAAACCTCATAGTTGGCCTTCATTACCCTTGAACTGTGGTGGAGAGGCAATGGCTGATCCATTTTCCAGGCATGACTAAGATGACCTGTCCTTACGACCCAGCTGCCCTTCATAAGGCTCTCCGGTAGAGTTTTGGAATTTGGTTTTTAAAGTCATTGGACTGTGGTAGTCTTCCCAGAAAGGAAAATCGAATAACACAAAATATTCTTTAGGTCACTACACAATGTGTTACTTCTATAGAGAGCAGGGAAAGGTATTTTAAAATCCAGCTCTCAATTTGGCTCTTCTGTCCTCTGTTGATGAATTCTCACTCTATCAGGGAATGATACGTGATACCAGCCTCAGGAGTTCAGTGTTCAACCATAAATCTTTCTAGTTAGCTTTTTGCATTAGTTGAGTGAAGTTATAGAATGTGAATTATTGAATACAGTTCTGTTCAGCCAATAGGCCCTTGATATACAGAATGGTAAATTTAAATATAAATTAAGTTTTTTCTGATTTTCTCCCCAGCACATAACTTTCCTGTGGTTCTGTTTCTGTAAGCACCCCGTCATGACTGTCATCAAGCCTAAGCTATAGGCTGTGTTTTCATTTGTGGACAATATGTCTATGAGAGGCTTTAGTAAAAGTAAAATGAACTAAAGACTTTTTTTTTTTAACCAGTGATATTACTTTAATCTTGAATTAGTAGCTCATCATGAGAGTAAAATTCTGTGTTCTTTCAAAGAGGAGAATAGCTAACAGCAAATAATTGAAGCAAACTGGTGAGTCTCATTCATGTAACGCTCAGAGAAAGGTTTTTGCATACATACACATCGGGTGCACACAAGACTTGGGGTTTCTCCTCTCATTTCCTAAGATGTCCTAATTTCTCCCAAGCCCTTAAGTGATTTTGTTGTATTTTGCATTCATGGGGTTGACTTTATTTGGGAACAAAAATCTAATCTGGTTTGTATACACAGAAGCCTGGTCATCTCAGAAGTTAGGTACCTTCTAAATAAAAACTATGAATATTCTGTTAGCGGTTAAAAAACAGTTCCCATCAGCAGCTTTTCCTTGTCTGTCCCATTGTGCTTCTCTGTCTCTTCTGGCCGCGCCTAGTGTACAGGTACGAGGCGTCCCCACCACGTCCCTTTGTGCCTTTCGTCTTGTTTTCCTGTCCCTTCAGCCATATGGTGTGTGCACAGATCAGCTGATGAGTGCAGGGCTAATGAATATATCTTTATAATCTCCTAAATACTATTTAGGTCAATCTAAGGCCTTAGGCAGAATCTGGAAGTGTTTATACTGTCCTGTTTTTAGTAAGCAGTGTCAACTTGAACTTCTAGAGAAATGTGAAGAAAAGCTACATTCCACTGTGTAATTGTGAGGGGACACTACCTACTAGAATTGAAGCTGATGTCAGCCTGCTACCCTGTACGCTTTACCATAAGAGAAAGATGTTTCAAAAAATATTTTCGATGTAGACTGTTTAAAAATGAATTATATAATTTACAACATGAAATAAATTTTTAATAAATCATTGACAGTGCATTTCCTTAGTTTACCCAATCATGGCTTCAGAGAAAATCTGAAAAGTACAGATAATGAACACCAGATTACTTACTCATTTTTTGATTCAGTCATCAGTACCAGTCAGCAAGAAAAGTCCTATTTATAATGGGAATCACGAGTCTCACAGGGTTGGGGGCTAGTTTGTTGTTTAAAGAGATGACATTACAGCAACCTTTTGCAAAAGATCTGTTGACTACAGAAAGTTAGATGTGTTTCATCTTTTCTAAAAGAAACGCTTTATCTTTTATTTGAAAATAAAATGTGTTACTTCCCTCTTCAGATTTCATTTTTAAATTGTGCTGTTTGAATTTTGCAGGTAGTTCTCATTTGCTTTGGAGCTGGATCTCTGCATGGGTACTTATTAACCATATGAGCTCACATATTTAACCTCTGAGTATTGGTCCCATCATATGTGAAATGGGTACAATCTTACAGGATTGAGGATTAAATAAGATGATAATATATGTAAAGATTTAACTCAGTGCCTGATATAGCACTTTCTGTTAATAACTGCTATGATGCTCTACATAAAGTTAATTTGTACTAGAGTTAAATTAAAATACATTCATTTTCTAGTTAATTTAGTAGAACTCTTTTTGAGGGGGGTCATCAATGGATTTTGTCCCTTCTCCAGGGGAAGTTAAAAAGTGTGGTTGATTTTAGATGACCACCTTTTTTTTTTTTTTTTTAACTTTCAGAGTTTCTATGAATTTCTTTTTGTTTTCTGTTTAAACTTGAGAATTATTTTCAAGAAACATATTTAAAATGCATTCACTATTTTATGGACTTGAATTCGGATCACTCAGGAGAACTCAGGAGAGTTGGACAGAAATAGTTCATGCCATAGTGACTTCCAAATTGGCTGTATTACAGACTCAAGTTTTTGGGATAGCCAGCAGACCCGCAAGCATAGCTAAGTTCATTATATTTAGCCCTATTCTTAGATGACTTTCCACATTCAGCAGAATGACTAACGCTCCCAAATTTACATCTCTAGTAGACCTCTTCCCTCAACTCCATACTCAATGAAACTGCCTGTTCATCTTTTAGATGTGCTAGACATTTATCTCCCTCATGCTAGAAGGGTGATTCCTTGATCTTTTCCCCCAGAAAACGTGTTCCACCCACAGCCTTCCCCTTCTCAGTTGAATAGACTTCCGTTCTTTCAATTATTTAATCCAAAAACCTTGGAGAAATCCTCTGCTCCTCTCTTTTCTCACAGTCTATGTCTTACCCATCAAGAAATCATATTGTGTCTACCTTTTAAAAGTATCCAGAATCAAACCCCTCCTTACCTCTTCCTCTGCTCCCAGCCACCTATGAACTGTCTGTTCCTGGTCTGGACTATTGCAGTACCCCACCACACGTTGTGTCCCCCCACCCAAAGAACCTCCCTGCCTTCTATCCAGGCCCCTTTGCAGTCTATTGGGAATACAATATCCAGGGTGAACCTTTAAGACATGGATCCTATCAGTTGTCTGCTCGGACTCTGATGGTGGCTCCGTAGACTACTGAGCAGATGCCAAAGTTCTGGCTGGCCCCAGAGGTTCTGCAGCATGTGGCCTGCCTGCCCCCACCTCCGGGATTTTTCTGACTCTTCTTCCCACGCTTTACCTTTGCCTCCTCCACTTTAGCCCACCTGGCTGCCTTGCTGTGCCTCAGGGCCTTGATCCCGGATACCTCCAACCCCCGCCCCGCCACCGCATGGGAACCCTGCCACCCAGATGCTGGCTACACGCCTCCCCTGCTTCTTGTTTTTAATCAGAATTTTCCTTTTTGATGATGTCTACCCAGACCATCTCTTTTGTTTATTTATTTTTATTTATTTTTTAAAAAGATCTTACTTATTTGAGAGAGCATGTGCATGAGCAGTGGGGGAGGGGCAGAGGAAGAGGGAGAAGCAGACTCCCCACTCAATGGGGAGCCCAACTTTGAGGCTCCAACCCAGGACCCTGAGATCATAACCTGAGCTGCCAGCAGATGCCCCCAGACTATTTATTTTTAAGACCATGGTTACTCCCCTCCCTCCCTTAATAGTGTCTCTAAAAATGGTCTTAAAATTGAGAATGAAGCCTCAGTTTTACTGTGTGTAAGAATCTCCTGGGGTTCTCTTTAAAATGCAGATTTGGAATCAGTAGATCTGGGGCGAAGTCAGCATTGCTAGCAAGCCCTGCGGGGATACTGATCTCACGAACCACACAAGAGCAGAGAGCCAGCGTACCATGTAGTTGACATATTTATTGTGTCCTGTTGTTTGTCTCTGTCCATTCGGTTGGAACAGAACCTCCACTAGAGCGGGATCTTTGTTTCGTCCACTCATGTATCCCAAGCACCCAAAGAGTACCTGGCCTGTGACAGACTCAAATATTTGTGGTAGGAATGATTCGCTAGGCACTATTAAATACTTCTAGAACTATATATGAAACCCTGTCATGTCTGATTGAAACTCTTCTGTGGTTTTCCGCTACTTCTAGAACAGAGTCCCCAAACTCCTGGTCGTTGTGGCCGACACAGAGACCTTGCTCGGACCCCACTTCAAGAAAAGTCTAACTACCTAGCTGCAGGGAGGGAACTTAGCTGACGGCCTCCCTGCCTTGAGCTCCTTCAAGTTTAGCACAAACCTCGTTTTTGAGCCAAAGTCACACCTTTGGCCCATTTCCGAGCAAGGCAGTGACATGACGGCCTGGCTCTTTCCACCTGATGGAGGAGTCCTCAAAGGAGTTGTCTTTGCTTCAGATCCCGCCACAGGGCAGGCTGAATTTGGTGGGTTCTGCATTGCAATCTGCTGGCTCCCCCTGCTGCAGCCTGCCCCCCCTTCTTTGACAGGCCTCACTCCCCATAAACCCCTTGTGTTCTTAAGTACAAAATGCAGGTTCTTTCTCCGCCTCTGCTTCCCTGAGACTCCAACCTAGGACACCTGTGGCCTCAAGGTGCGCTCTAGTCCCCTGCCTGCCTTTCCCGGGACCACATCTCCCACCCCTCTCCCTGGCTCTAAACAGACCAGACAAACCCAGAGGGGCATCCGCCTATTACTATTTAAATAATATGAATGCATAATACAGTTCCTCATTAGCCTAATTAATCTTTCACTTGTTGGCCATCCCAGATTCTTATGTTGTTTTTGTCTGGCATCATTTGTTAGATGTTTTGTAACTTAAAATACTAATTAATGTTTTTGACTATGTGGCAAGACTTTGTAATTGAGCACAGCTTTTTTTTTTTTTTAAAGATTTTATTTATTGGACAGACAGAGATCACAAGTAGGCAGAGAAGCAGGCAGAGAGAGGGAAGCAGGCTCCCCGCCGAGCAGAGAGCCCGATGCAGGGCTCGATCCCAGGACCCTGGGATCATGACCCGAGCCGAAGGCAGAGGCTTTAACCCACTGAGCCACCCAGGCACCCCACTGAGCACAACTTTGATGAGTGGTCAGTATTCTGGGAGAGAAGTAAATCCCCTCCACGGACCAACCTTCGGTTGGAGTTTCGTTCAAGGCCCTGTCGTGGCTGTGAAGTAATTAAAATGCAGGCTCCCCCTGGGCCAAGGGGACTTGCACAAGTCACTTTTGACACATCTGTGAAATTGGGGACAAAAAATCCAAAAGGGTTAATAAAGGTCCTATGAACTCATGTGTGTCAAGTACTGAGCAAAGACTGATTCAGAGCAAGTGGTCTGACGGTAGCTATTTTTATTTACCTGGTGAGAGAAACGGAGAGTATCTTTTATTAAGTAGCACCAAAAACCATCATTTCACAGTACAGCTGTGTGATATTAATTAGATCCTATTTGGTCAGATGAAAACAAGAGCACGGAGATGAACTGCGCTGTGAGGTCTTGTTCACATGGCCTATTCCCTCCTGGCCCGCTCCCTCCCTGCCCTGCTCTTTGCTTCTGCCCCACCCGCCAAGGTTGGATTCATTGTTCTGTCTTAAGTCTGTTTTCTCCCTAATGTTAATAGATCCCTAATGTTGGGGCACTTGGGCAGCTCAATCCGTTAGGTGTCTGACTCTGGATTTCGACTCAGGTCTTGATTTCAGGGTCATGAGATAGAGCCCCACATTGGGCTCTGCCCTCAGCATGGAGTCTGCTTGAGATTTTCTCTCCCTCTGTGTCTGTTCCTCACCCTGCCCAGCCACTCTCTCTCTCTCAGAATAAATAAAATAAAATCTTAAAAAGAGTAAAATAAAATGCAGATACATCAAGAAATAGAACGCTGCCATTTATCCTTATCAGTTAGCAACATTTTACCGTAGATGAGTTTATCACATTTCCCTAGGAGTGGGTTGTTTAATTATTTAATTTGTAAAAGGTTTTAGGTACTTGAGAGAGAGAGTTCCAGCCAGGCGGCAGGGATGGGAGAGGCAGAGGGAGAGGGAGAAGCAGACTCCCCGCTGAGCTGAGGGCCTGACATGGGGCTCAGTCCCAGGACCCTGAGATTATGACCTGAGATGAAGGCAGATGCTTAACGGAGCCACCCAGGTGCCTCAGGAACAGGTTATTTAAAACAAAAACAAAAAGACCTTTTCTGGCAGAAAATTTCAGACATATATAAAAGCAGAGAGAACCATATAATGAAGTCTCATATCCATTACTCAGCTTTGACACTTACCAACTCACGTCTAATTTTGTGTCCCCAGCACCACCTTATTTTAATTAACTCCCAGGCATCATTTCACAGATAGCTCATTTAAATATGTATCTCCTAAGTAAAAGACTTTTTTTTTTAAAGTTACAATACCATTATCACACTTTAAAAAAAATAATAACAATATCTTGATAGCATCAAATATGCTGTCAGTGTCCCATTTTTCTAATTACCTTTCTTTTTATGTTTGAATCAGGATCCAAATAAGATTTCCTGGGGGTAGATTTTAGTGGAAAAGGGCAAAGAGGCGAGAAGTAGCTCGAGGAACCAATGAAAATGTGACCAGTGCAGAGAGAGGAGATGCAAAACACTTGAGCTGGTGTTTTTCTAACAACTTTTCCACAGATGGGTGATACTGGATTCATGAAGGAGATTTGTGCTCTGCATGGGCTCCCAAAGATGTCCCAGGATGCTGGGGAAGTTTTGATTGGACCTGCTCCCAGTTTTGCTGGTTTACCTAAAAAATGGACTTCGGTCCATATGTGTGTACAAGTTCAACGCCAGCTTCCTCAGCATAAGGCTGTGAATTAGAACCCCAACTACTTTGGCCCACAGGGCAGTGGAGGTAATCGTTCTGGATATATAGAGGAACCCTTGTTCTAAATAAATGTATCAAAGGAGTGAGCCATTATATTGGTTCCAGCTGGCCAGGTTTAATGAGCCTTGGAAACTAGAGTGCCATCCAAAACCAGTGTTCAGAGGGAAAGGAGGCAGACAAGCCCCCTGGGATGGATTAGAGGAATGAAGGTGATGCTCTGGTGGCGAGAGTTAGCCTTGGGTTTCACGTGTCTTGTACATCATATCAGAAAGACAAAGGAACTCTTAGGAAGTACTTGGAGCTTTTGACTAGGCAAGAAACAGTGCTGTTCTGCACTTCTCCCTCCAAAAATCGGGTCATAGGCAATAATGGGTCCTTTACACCACAAATGCAGACAGGAGTTAGAGCTAGGAAGCTGTTAGGGGCAGGGGGAAAAAAAAATTCCAAAACAGAGCAAAGCAAAACAAAGCCAAAAATAACAAAAAACAACAATAACAACAACAAAAACAAAACAAAAAACACAAACCCTTCTCATTGGAGAGGTTAACCTGGAAAGGTGAGATCCACAGGTCCTAGGGAGCACACTGGTCCAATGGGACACCCCTGCCCCAGCCCCTTCAGCTTTCCCCAATAAGAACACAGGTTTCTAGAATGCGACCCAAAATTGAGCAGCTAATTCAAGGCCAGAATAGAGGCCAAAGCCATGGGTGGACCCGTGACAGGGCAGGGGCTGGTCTGAAGGAGATGGAGAAACCCTTTGCAAGATAAAAAAGTTGATCCAAAGAACATTCACAAAACTTTGGGGTAAACTTTTCCCTATAAAACACATCAAGTTCTCTTTGTTCCTTCAATTTCCATGGCTACTCTCACTGTATCCAATGTATGCCCTATTTGCCATTGCCGGGTGACTCAAACGTTCAGGGGTGGCTGTGGGTGAGGTGGGAGGGTCAGTGGGAGGGCGGGAAACGGGAGCCTTTTGCACAGCGACCCCAGGGACTTTTCTTGAAAGCCAGTAAAAATACTCTCCAGTTTTAATCTACTAATTACAAGCAAATGGACCTTTTGACATTAGGAAATTCAGAGGATTTTTTTTTTTTTTTTGGTTTGCATTTATGATCGTTGTCTATTTTCCATTTATTCCCATCTATTTGCAATAAGAGTATTTTGGGACCAACCTGGTTTATGCTATTCCCCCTGAAAAAAAGAAAAACAGCACAACTCCCAACCAAGCAAGCTGCGTATATGGCCATCCCCACGGAGCCCGGCACTTCCTAGGCATGAAATTGACTGACGCACACAAAGGCAGCAGGTGCGGGGGCCACATGCCACTTGCCGCCTTTTTTTTAGTGTGTGTTTATAATCAGTAAATGGCTGTGGATGTTTAAATGGTCCCCTAATACTGATGGAGAGCGGATGCCATTAAAACTTGAACTTGTATTGCCACGCAGATGGTGGAAATAAACATCCAATTCTGCACATAGTTTTGTTTGTCTCTCACTTTTAAAAAGATCGGCTGAGTGTCAGGCATGCACAGTGCCAGTGGGGGGATGTAGGAGGGGGGGCGCATAGACCGGAGAGCAGGGCTGCTGTTGGGCTCCAGCCTGGCCTTTGTGTGGAGGGCCTCCAAGACAGCAGGGCTTCTGTATGGGGGAGGGGGCTCAACCCAGCCCGGAGTTACCAGGCACCAACTCCAAATAGCCCTTCACACTCAAGATGTGGCTCATGCCTGCGCCTTCTGTATTGCAAAACTATTCGAGCCTAACCATAGCTTCTGAGACTCCTGCTGCCTTTTCTTCTCCCATCTTTCACTTGCTTAGTACACCTTGAGAAATGGAGTCCATTCAGCGCACAGTGGTGATGGCACCAGATTTGATTTCGCCCGCCCAGCCTCCCCTGCCCATACTCTGGATTGCCTCCTTTCTGGGGGGCGTCATTGATCTACTTTGTACCTTTTCCTCCTTCTCCTCTGCATGTGGAAGGGCCTTAGTAAATATCTTTTGAACAAATGATCAACTGACGTTCTCACTCTAGAGCAATAACCAATAGGGTTGACTGTTAGCCTGTTCTAGAAATATTCATTTTTAACACGTTTGGAAAAAAGATAGGAGTACATTTCTGTGAAATCTGGCAAACCAGTGAGCAGAAGGCACAGCGCCCCTTTGGGGGCAGGGATGTCTTCTTAGCACCTTAAGATCTGCTGGGGAGGAAGCCCTGACCTGGGATTCTGCCACTTCAGGGCAGATGCACCAGTCTCAGATATGAATGCTGAAGGGTCAGTTTCACAGGGCAATGCCTAACAAACCACTGTGTGAGCCCTGGGCACCAGGTTTATGACAAAAGCCCGTTTCTAGCAGGTTTGTTCTATTTTCTTATGAATCATGCAAGAGCAAAGTATATTTCCCTCCACCCCCACCTCTCCACCCCACTGTCTTACTTCCCTTATACCAATCACCTTTCTCTGAATCCAATAAGGCAGTAATCCCTCCCATTGCTAGAGAGTGCTTTCCGGATTACAAAATGCTTCTGTATACATTATCGATTTTTCATCTTCTCACAGTCTTCGGAGCCAGCCAGGGCATGGCGATGATCTTACTTATTTTATTTATTTATTTATTTATTTATTTATTTATTTATTTATTTATTTTATAAAAAGTGTGTGAAGAAGGAGAGGGGCAGAGGGAGAGGGAGAGAGAGAATTTTAAGCAGGCTCCACGCCCAGCTCAGAGCCCAACCAGGATTCGATCTCAGCACTCTGATTCATGACCTGAGCAGAAATTAAGAGTCGGACGCTTAACTGACTGAACCACCCCAGCGCCCCTGTGATGATCCTTATTTTTCTGTGAAGTCCAAGAGAAGTTTGATGACCTAGGTGTCTTGTGTGGCCTCATTCTGAGGGCTAGGGTCTTAGAAACCCTAGCACTCAGGGCTGTGACCCCAGCCTCAGAGCGTCCTTGGACACTTTGGAGCAAGGGTTTCCAACAGGATCGTGTGATAGGGACAGGCAAACTTTTCCTCTCAAGCAGAGGGTAGTAAATATTTTAGGCTTTGCAGGCCATACAGCCTCTGCCGTAATTACTCGAAAGCGGCCCCAGACAGTATGTAAATGATGCGCCTGGCGGTGATCCAGTAACACTTTATTTATGGACACTGAAATCTGAATTTCACATAATTTTCATGCATTGTGAAATATTCGTCTTCTTGGGATTTTTTTTTTTTTCAATCATTTAAAAGTGTAAAAACTATTCTTAGCTCATGAGCTGTACAAAAATAAGGAGGCCATTTGGAGCTTGCTCTGGGCCGCGGTGGGCCGACGCCTGTTTACAGCTGGTTTGGCTGGTCATGAAGTGTGTCATTTGGGCAGATCCAGAGGAGCCCCCGTGTCCTCAGCCACAAGATGGGACAGGTGATGATTTCTCCCTGCAGGGACTGGACGATGAAATGTCACGACCGCGAAGCTTTCAGCAGAACGTTCGTTCGTTATTCAGCAGAACGTTCGTTAGAAGTCGGCCCTTGGGGGATGGGAGGTGCCAGAGCTCCCTGATGCTACTTTCTGGAGAATCGTTTGTCCTCCCCAAATCTACTTGCCTCTTTCAAACAACCTCAGCCTTTTCTGCACCTGGTGCTAATGAAAAATCATGTATTGAAGAGAAATCCAGACATGCCCATAGGGCAGAAATACTTTTTTTTTTTTTTTAAACCAAAGTTATGCCCTTAAAAATAATCTCATCAGTGACAATAAAGGCCCAAACTAAATGAATACAGGCTGCCTGTTGGGTCTCCTGACCGGAAACCAGGATAAGGGATTTCTGTGTTCTGGCCTCAATTTCCTCATCTGAAAAATGGGGAAGATAATAATAGACTCTACCTCCTAGGCTCCAGAGAAAGGCCAAATGGGATAATAGGGGACAAGGCATACGCTGGTGCTTTGCGTAGGGTCAGCCCTCTTCCAGAGCAGATGAACTCCCCATTCTGTGCCTCATTAGTGTCCCCCTCCTGGCTCAGGTTCCAGTGAGACTGGCATTGGTGTCAATGCTGGTGGTGGTGCAGGGGTGAGCGGATTGTCTATTAGCCACACAGGCACCTCTGATTCCTGAGGACGCAGAGGGTGAGAACTTTGGGAAGAGCATTCTGATCCTATCACCCAGAGAATTCAGACCCCAGCCAGGAGTCATCATCTATGGGGCTTGGCATCAACAGACAAGACTGGGACAGAGGCCGGCAGAAGGTGCTTGTGAGTGCAGAAAGATGCCGAGGAGCTGAATCCAGGAAACAGCCCTGAGTCTGTCTGCTCAGCATGTGGGCAGCTGGCCCCAATCAGCCCAAATCTGCCTCCCCACTCCCTCCTTTCAGGAGCAGATGCTTGTGGTGTAGACCCTCTCCCTGGAATCCTCTAGAGACCCACCTGCTCTGATGATTCTACACTCCTGAGCCTGGGAGAACACAGGTCCAGAGGTGAGAGCAGGGCTCTTGGAGCCCAAGAGACGTGCGGAGTATTCCCTCTTAGGCCTGAAGCTCCAGTTGGTCAGCTCTAATGTTTGCATGTGCCCAGGGGACCCCCGGCAGTCCCGCTGACCATGCTGCAAGGTGACATTTTTTCCTCCCGGGGTGGTGAATGGTGAGAACCATGGGTTGCCAAGCAGATGGCATCCTGGGGTGAAGCATGAGTGAGGAAGTTCAGCTTGTGGCATGCCTACTCCCCCAGGCAGCCCTGTTGCTGGTCAGTCACCTCCTCTGTGCCCAGGGATAGCTCTGGCAGTGATTTGGGGGGACGTGCTTATGGGAAGGAGGGGGTATGCCACAACGTGAACAGTGGTTGCTTCTGCCTTGTCCATCCATCTCTCCTGAGCCTGCCTCCTACCCTCTGACTCTGACACAGACCATAGTCATAGCCTGTGCAAATGACAGGTCAACTAGGCTTTGAGTGGATGGGATTTCCCAGGGCATGGTTGGGAAGGGCTACAGCATTTATCCTTCTAAGATTTACTGAGCTTTGGCTAGAGACTGCTCTTTTCTTTTCAATATTCCCACCTCTCCCTTAGAATCCCAACTTTAACTGGGAATCATGGCACCCTTCCAGTGAAACTTCCCAGCCTGCTTTGGAGTTTAGTGTAGCCACATAGAAAGGTCAGATCAATGAGAAATAAGCAGAGTTGTTGTGTGTGACTGCTGGAAAGTTTCCTTGAAAGGGAAGCAATACACATTTTTCTGCTTCCTTATTCTTAACCAAGAATTCAGATGTGATGGCTGGAACTCAAGCCACCACCCTGAGCCCCAAACTGGACACACTAAGCCTGGTAGAGTAACTAGGAAGGAGTTTGAGCCTCTGAAGATGATAGTTTCACAAAACTTTCCCTGTGCTATTTGAGGCATTTTTCATAAGAGGCAGATAAACTGCTACCTTTTAAAATTCCTATTGTCATGAAATCACTTGTTACATATAGCCAAACCTGATCTAAACTGATACAGGAGCGAAGGGCACAGCGTAGACAAGAGGGACAGGTATGGTAAGTCTTTCCAGAAACTAACCTAACATGGACTGGAAGCTAAGGAGGCCTTTGTGCTATTCTGGGTGTTCATCCCAGCACTCAGTGTTGGCTGAGTCCCCTCCCTGATGCTCCTGCACCTGTGAACTGCCAACCATTGCACCAGCTCACTTGGTAGGAACGGAGGGGCTGTGCCCTGCCCAACTGTGCCCAGGATTGCGGGGTGTGTGCACTGGGGCAGGGCCAGCTGCAGAGGTCTACCAGCCCCAGGGAGGTGAGGTCACACACAGATGAGCTGGTGGGAGCTTCAGTGACTGCTTGCAAACACTGACCCAGGAACCAGCCCTAAACCCAGGACAACCTTCTTTGGTGAGTCCATGGAGGACCGCCAAAGCTGTGGAATTGCCCGAGGTTTGGGGAGTATGGACTGGTAAAGGAGAAGCTTGGGGCCTTGCTCCAAATGTCTTCCAAGCCCGCCACCCCCATCACCCCACTTCCCACATACCGCCTAGGCAACCGTGGGCCACTGTGTTCCAAGAATATCACTGGGCGGTTCACGGAACAGCAAATGTAGGAATAGTTGCTATAAACTAAGGGCCTAGGCTTTTCCTATATTATCATATGCCATCTGGTCTCATCTTCACAGCAACCCTGCAAGAGAAATCATGATTCCCGTTCTACAGAGGGGATACTGAAATTCAGAAAGATTGAGTCACGTGCCGAAGGTCACAAAGCAAGTGGGAAGGACAAGCCTGCAGGCCAAATCTACCTGGCCTTGAATCTTATTTTCCTCCCTCTGCCCTATTCTAACCCTCACCCCTTGATGAGGTGGAGGAAGTTGAGCTTGGACCAGCTTTGTGGTCCTTGAGTGACAGCAGATCTATGTGAGCAGCTGCCTCAGTCATGCACGAATAAGCTCAGCCAGGTTCAAGGGCAAATCCTCAGGAGAGGAGCATTTTCAATGCTTAGCAGGTCCTGGGAGTTGCCCCGAGGGCTCCCCAGGGCTCCCCGTGGATATTGCCCAGACCATCTGCAGCTTGGGACAGCTGGGCTCCGCATAGCTGGGAAGATGTCTGTGGAACATTTTCCCAGGGAAATGAAGTTTATTAGGGAGGGAAAGATGGAGTCTGGAACTAAAGGGAAGATTCGAGTTTCATTGAGAAGACGTCTGTCTCTGCCTCTCACCTTTTGATTGAGCAAAAGCACTGTCTTTTTGTATAGTGAACAAAAGGTTTTATCTTCAACAGGTTCTTCCAGGAACCCCACCCCAAACACACCTTGACTGTGACCTTAGAACGCAGAGACAAGGGAAAAGCTCTTTGCTGGAGCACTCTCCCTTCTTAGAAATGAGAAGTATGAGAAGAGATGTGGGTCTCAGTTTGGCTTTTGCTCAGCAACAGAGCCACACTCCATTAACATCATCCCAGCACCAAAACCTCTGAAAATCTAGTTTAAAAAAGAAAAGTCTGGGTGCGTGGGTGGCTCAGTGGGTTAAAGCCTCTGCCTTCAGCTCAGGTCATAATCCCAGGGTCCTGGGATCGAGTCCTGAATCGGGATCTCTGCTCAACAGGGAGCCTGCTTCCCCCCTCTCTCTTTGCCTGCCTCTCTGCCTCCTTGTGATCTCTCTCTCTCTCTGTCAAATAAATAGATAGAATCTAAAAAAAAAAAAAAAAAAAAGAAAGAAAGAAAGAAAAGAAAAAAAGAAAAATCTGACTTGGGGCACCTGGGTGACTCCATCAGTCAAGCGTCTGCCTTTGGCTCAGGTCATGATCTCAGGGTCCTGGGAGCAAGGCCCACATGGGGCTTCCTGCTCAGCGGGGAGTCTGGTTCTCCCTCTCCCTTTGATCCTCACCCTGCTTGTGCTTTCCCTCTCTCTCTCAAATTAAAAATAAATGAAATCTTAAAAAAAATCTGACTTGACTTGAATGTAGGGCTCTTTTTAGTTTTCATTTAATCCACTTTGCATGTGTATGTATCCATTTTTGCTCTGAAGACATCCATATGTTTGCATACAGGGTGCTACCCCACATGAACTATGCCCCTTAATATCTTCTTTAACATTTTTTTCTTTAGCTAAGACAGCAGAATCCATGATTTATTGTACACCCATCACAGGTAGCCACAGGTGAAAAGAAAATTAGTCCCACAAGTCACAGGTCCTGGGCAAAGGCCCCAAACGGACAGCTTTGGTATTAGCAAGGTGGGTTTCTCACAGGTGGTCACTGTGACCAGATGGTGATGGATACTCTAAGCCCATTGAATCAAGGTCTAGAAGTAGTCCCCAGCCTCAGGCTTTCCTTATTTCTGCTCCTGTGGCTTCCACGGCCACCCAGGCCAGCAGCTTTCTTGGACTTCTGTATCCTCTTTCTCCTTTTCTACTTCAGGCTGGTGTGCTTCAGGTTCCTCACCTGCTTGACAAGGTTAATAGCTGTACCTTCTTCACTTAGTTCTTGAAAGAATCACTTATTAGTCTGTATGTAAAGCCTGTGGGACAATGTCTAACAGGTTGAACGTTCTTCAGGAGATGAAGCTGTTATTATACAGAACCTGTGAGCCTGTGGGGAAGCCCAGAAGAGACCATGACCATGCTTAGTTTGTTTCTAGCTTCTTCAGAGAGCTTACCTTTAAACGATTGTCCAGAGAATGAGACAACTGACTCCAAAGACCAGGAAGAGAGAGAAAGCATATAGGGCCACTCCCAAGGCTCAGCTAAATTGTACCCCCAGGACCCTGAAAAACTTGCTGACGTAGCCATAGAGCTGTTGTCAGTATCCGCCTAGGAATCAAGAGATAGGGGAGTGGTGAGAGATAGCCAGGAATGGAAAGGGTTCTCCTGATTATTATTATTTTTTTTAAGAGAAAAGGGTAAATTGTAGAAACTCCAGACTGATGTGATTACGATCCCTTGTAAAAATATTAGACACTTTGGTCATCCCTGGATTAGAAGAAATAGAGTATCTGGTACTCTCATGGGTTCACTATAAGTAAGTCATGCCAAACCCACTCCAAGTCTTTTGGGGATTGGGCTAATATGGATCTGGGAAATGCTGAAGACTTGGAAGACCCTGATCTTGAGAGAGATTTATCATCAGAGCCCTTAACAACAGCCTTTTGGACAAGAAGGAGAAATGTGATCTGACTATAGCACAGGTAGGCTGATTCATCTTTGATTGTAGCCAAAGAATGTTGAATAATGACCAGTTTGAGAGGAAGGCTTAAGTCCTGGTTCCAAACATCTCTCTTTTGCATTTTAGAAATAGATACAATGCTTTCCAGCACCACTCCTATTATTCTGTTTGTTTTTTCTCTCTGAACATTGTTTTAAAGTTCATTTGTAGAACCATGTTAAAATTGTAACAACATAGGATAATTGTGCATTTGCATTTTTTTCTTAAACTTTCCCCCAACGCTGAAATGTTTCATTAAAATTCAGTTTGGTAATAATTTCACATTTCATGTGATACTGAAGTCCCTGCGGCAACTTGCTGATGAAGACAAAAGCCAGTTGGTCAATAAGCATTCTTTCTTGCTCTTGTTCCTTGGGGGACAAAAACTGCTTAATACCAACCACATGCCAGGCACTGTGTATGGCACAAGAGCCTTACAGGATCATAAAATCAGAGGGAACTTGGAGTTTCTACAGTAATGCAAAAGGTCTTTTCCTGATAACACAGGAGTTGTGGAAGCATTTTAATGAAATCCCATGCTATATAGCCATTCTCAAAAGGTTTGCAACCTTCCTTACCCTTTGTGCTAGGGTTTTACTTTTGAAATAAAAGCTGGTCTCATGAGAGAGGCCATAAAAACAAAATTGCAGCCCAGGCTTTTTTTTTTTTAAGCAAGAAGAATGTTCAGAAAAGAAATCCTAAATGATTACATTTGCCCAACTCCAGAAAAAAGGCAAACAACCTCAACCTCTCTCCCATCCGCCCCCCAACCCCCATCTCTACCACCCAGAAGTTAAACATATCCCAGTCACCCCCAGACATGGAGTCAGGCTCATGCCCTGCCTTAGTCCCTTCCCTGGCCCTCGGGGTTGTATGTGCATGGTGGGACCAGCTGTGTACACTGTTCCCGGAACATCACAGGGCCATTTGCGCTCCTAAGTGGAGTGGAACTGAACGTGGATCACAGCTGTGACAAGCCAGGAGCCAACATCCCTGAGTCTCCCACTGCAGCTGCTTTTCCTTACCTAGTGGACTGTATAGCCTATTTTCTAAAAACCACCGGCTGCTTTTAAAAAGAGAAGGAGCAGTCTCCTGCTTTAGCCTAGCCCCCTGCCCCCAACCCCTGACTTGCACCCCCTAGATGACAGGGCTGTTCTCTGAATCAGGGGTGACTGGAATCATGTAATCCAAAGGGCGGTGTTTAGTCAAAGTTAGAGTCGCCCTGGGCTGCTGGGAGTTTGGGAGGTGGGGGTCACATGCTTCTGTGCAAGCGGCCAGCACTAGGAATGCCTCCCACACGATCTCCTGCGGTGGCTGCCCATTAGGGGTGTCAGGGGCCCCCCTCTAGGTCAAGTGACCCACCTGTCTTAGCGGGAGTCCTGGATTTCCATACTTCCTCAGATTCTTTCCAGGTGTTTCTGAACCACTGAAGAAGCAGGAGCTTGGGGTTCCACACCAGGGAGACCTGGGTTTGAACTTGATTTTCCTGCTACTTTTTGATGAAGGTACTCGGGGATATTCCTTAGATTCTGGAGGCAGTTTTTTCTGCGATAAAATGGTGGTGGGGGTGGGTAATAGCAATTACCTTTCAAGGGTGGGACAACTTGTTCGTGTTTGACTCACACTAAGTGTTCAGTAAACAGTTGTTGCTCATATTCCTGTCAAGGTTTTAATCATTGCCAGATGCTTGTAGACCTCGAGCTCACACTCTGTCCCTCAGAAGCCTCCTCCATGTTCTGAGGGCTCTGTGTGGAGGTACCAGGACCCGTCTTCTCTCCCTTCTTTGCACTGCGCTCCTGTGTGTGCCTTGGCTCACTGCCACCACCTCTCACGTTCATGGGGAGACTAAGAGTGAAACCCTCACCCCATAAGGCATGATTGGCCCGGTGGCATCACGTGTTCATTCTTAACCAATCACTCTAGCAGCGCGAGTGTGGGCTCTGACGGGTTCAAGATTGGAGAAAAGTATCTCCCAGAGGAGGCGCAGGTGGCATTTTGCGGGTGCTGGGGCAGGCAGTGGATGTGTGTGTTGCACAGCCTACCTTACTCATGGTTAACTATAACTCTGCGAAGGAAGAAGTCAGATCACAGGCAATAGGAAGGCACAAAAGGACAAGAAAGAACATCGAGGGTGCTATGACTTTGCTCTCTTGATTGCAAAATTGCTTGTTAGTTCTTTACATACCTGTAATCTGTTCCTGGCTTGCTCCATGAACAGATTCGAATCTTTCTTTTCTCACGCCCTTCCATCTACCTCGTGCCATCTATGCTCCTCCCTCTATGTGCACCCATCTAAAGACTACCCATCCTTCAAGAGCCCATTCTGCTCCAGAAAGCCTCCTGTGAACCCCTTGCTCCTGTACCTCTTACTCATGGCCAAATGAAGCACGGTTCAGACTTCTAGCACTATCTGTGTCTCTTTCATAGCATGTATCACTTCCTGTCTTGTACTACCATTCCAGTACATACTGTGGAGGGCTGAGTTTACTCAGCTGAGTGCCTTCATTAGTATGGTACTTAATTTTATGTGATGACAACTTGGTTGGGCCATAGTGCCTGGATATTTGGTCAAACATTATTTTGGATGTTTCTGTGAGGTGTTTTGGATGAGACTAACATTTAAATCAGTTGACAGTGAGTAAAAGGGTTTGCCCTCCATAATGTGGGTGAGCCTCGCCCAATCAGTTGAAGGCCCCCATCCAATCAGTTGACTAGAACAAGACTCACTTCCACTGAGCAAGAAGGAGTTCTGCCAGCAGACGGTCTTCAGACTTGAACTATGATTAGCTCTTCCTGGTTGTCTGCCCTGTAGGTTTTGGACTTGTCATCCTCCATAGCTGTAAGTAGATTCCTTATAAATAAACCTTTCCCTTTATATTTAAATATCATAACAGCTCTGTTTCTCTGGCATACCCTGGAAAATACAATCACCTAGCAGAGTGCCTGGGAAAAAGTTAGAGCTCAGACAAAAGTGTTTTTCAATAAGTGAATGAATGAATGAGTAAATGGATCCTGCCTGGCCACTGAGTGCTATGCATCTAAGGGAAAACCTGGCTTTGCAATGGAAGCTAATGGGATTATATACAGGCACATGCTTTATGAAAGGTCAAGCTCTACATAAGTATTTGTTGTTATATTTGTTTCTTCCTTTGCCACAACTGCCAACACCATTATGGCTCCGGGTAATACATGCCATTACACATTTGTCCAAACCCACTAAATGTATAACACCAAGAGTAAACTATGGACTCTGGGGGATTATGATGTGGTGACGTAGGTTCATCCTTAATAAAAACAAACAAACAAAAACAACCACCTTGTGATAAGTGTTGTTGGTAATGGAGGAGGCTATGCACGTGGAGCGGTAAGGGGGATATATGGAAAGTCTCTACACCTTCCTTTCAATTTTATTGTAAACTTAAAACAGCTCCAAAAAATTTAAATCTTAAAAACAAAAAACCCGGAACACAAAGGCTTTGCTGAATGAGAACAGTTTCTGAAGCCGATGAAAAGCCCCGGATGAAAATTCGCCCCAATTTATGGCAATCCCAAACCGCTTGGCTCGGCAAAGGGCGCTGGCAGCACCTCTGAAGAACAGCTGGGAGATCAATTTGGGTTTGGGCTTATTAGCCTTGCATCGGGCTTGGAAGGGTGTCTTTGGAGAAACGGGGTCTCGGGCAGGGGACCGAAGCCACTGTGAATAATCCTGACAGCACATGCGTGGCCGGGGAAGATTTAACAGCCTCAGCTGTGCCTCGTCACTCAGCCAGTTCCATGGAGCCTCTGCAGATAAGAAACAACAACCCGGGGCCAGCCAGCCAACCCCAGCCCGATGGGACCTGGATTGATTTCAACCGTTGTCTGAGTCTCAGCCTCTCTGAGCTTCCCAGGTGGAAGAGGCCCAGGAAAATCACGGGGTGCAACTGTTGTTGGAGGAGGGAAGACCTGTGAGGCTCTCTGGGGTGAGAGGGGGTCACCTTAGGACACAGGAGAAGGGCAGCAGCCACGCAAATGCACACCTACTACTGGCTCCCCGAGTCCATACCCTCCGGGAGCTCACATTTTCCTGGGGGCAGAGTGGGAGGGTTTTGCCTTCCCAGGGACTGAGTTCTTTGGACAAGCCTTGATACTATTTTGCTTTTTCCCTTATGGGTTCATTCATTCATTCACTCATTCACTCATTCCTCCTGTTTACAAAGATGGTATTTGCATTTGGTGTACCTGCTCGTGTAAAAAAATTAAATACAGAAAGGTCTGAAAGAAACATACACAACACCTTATGAGCCAGAAACAAATCCTCTGAACATTCTGACATCTGATAGCGAAGTTTTCGACACCTTTCTCTATGTATACACTCATGTAGACATTTATGTGTCACTTGACATAATGAGACATTTTCTGTTTCCCAATTTGCATTTTTTCTTATTCAACAGTATCACAGAGAGCTTCCTCCAACAGTGACGACAGACACACAGCAACGTTTTAAATGGCTGCTTAGTATGCTGTTCTGTCAAAATGTGGCAGGGGTCAGCCTTGGAATGACTTTGAGGGTGCTGCCGGCCTTCTGCTCTGATAACCCCTCTCCGCCCCACCCCCGACACTCATACATGGACAGGATCCACGCTCTCCCATCGTCCTGCCTGCTCGATCACACTCCGCCCAGTACCCAGCTCCAGGTCCGGTGTATAGAAAGAAGGTCCCCAGTAGATGTTTGCGGAACAACTCAAGTGAACAACTTTGTGTCCTTGTTCTGTTATCCTTAGAAAAAGTTCCTAGAACTAGAATTTTAGCATCAAAGGGAATAGATATTTTTATTTCAGTCACATATCACCAGATTGCTTTCCAGAATGGTCCTACCAATTTATAGCCCTACACACACTGTCAGAGCTTCTCCTCACCTTGGCCAACGCTGGGTGTTTTCCTTTTTTCAACCTAGGCCAATCCAACAGGTTTGAGGCTTTAGACTTTACCTTCAGTGCTATTTTTCAATTTTGGTTAGAATTATTTGTCTACTGTCTTCTCATTAGCAGCTAGCTTAGGGCCTGAAACAAGGTTAATACTTAATATATATGAAATGCAGTAGATCGAAAATATTTATAAAGTCTGTTGCCATGCTAGGCGTCATTTCTGCTGCTGCTCAAATGGAGAACCAGGTGTGACCTGGAGTGGGGGGCACCTGCCTTTGGACAGAAACAAGCCAACACCATGGAAGAGAGGACACAGGAAAGTGAGGGTCATCCCAAGCAGTAAATTACAGAGGTTGGGAGTGGACACAGTGTCTAAGGGATGGAAAAGAGGGTACACAGAACATACCCCATGTTGGTACCCACGCCATCAAGGAAAGATTCAATGCAGAGGGAAGGGACTGTGGGTAGCAAGCACATTTCTTTCTTTTCTTTTCTTCTCCTTTCCCTTCTTTTCTTTTTAAAAAGATTTTATTTATTTATTTGACACAAAGAGAGAGAGAGTACAAGGAGGGTAGGAGCAGGGAGAGGGAGAAGTAGGTTCCTACTGAGTAGGGAGCCGACATGAGGCTCAATCCCAGGACCCTGGGATCATGACCTGACCCAAAGGCTGATGCTTAACTAGCTGAGCCACCCAGGTGCCCCAGCAAGCGTGTTTCTTAAACTACCGCTGAGAGGCACCTACAAGAGAATCCTACATCGTACTTGCTTGCCGTGCTTTGTCCTGGGTTCATTCAAAGCAACTTAGTCAGCACCCCTGGAGACTGGACAGGTCCTGACACAACCAGCAGGAAATTCCTTTACCTACCAGAATGGAGGAGCCACCGCTCAGGGCGACACCCACCTCATAGGTGTTAGAGTGAAATGCTCAGTCAGAGAAGGAGGATTTAGAGTTTAGACAAAAGCAAATAACCAGTTTGTCTGGTGCGCTCACTTCACTCACACACCCTCACATCAGCCCATTGTTCTGGTGTCAAGACTGCAAAGAAAATCTCTCTTTGCTGATTCTTGTGTTACCTTGCTGCAGGCAAACATTCCTTCGTCTGAGGGATTTAGAGAACCAGCCAAGCGTGGATGCTGATGTTGGCTAGGTGGACGCTGATGGACCTTTCCCATAAGCACACTCCCTATGACATTCCTGGGAGTCTTTGTGTAGCCAAATTGTCAACAAAATGGGAAATTCTCTTGGGCTTTCTGAGGATACTTAGGGCAGGGGGAGGGGAGCTCCATATACCACTTAAATGGCCCCAGAGAAGGGCACACTCCTACCTCTGGCTCCTCAAAGCCAAGTTTCCCTTCCCAGGTGGGGACAGTTCCCCTCAGGGGAGTTGGCAAGGGTAGAGCGTGGGGGACAGTAGCAGCTGCTGGAACCTTCCCAGGTAGCTGCCCATAGAACTGAGGAATGAGCCACCCAAATGAGCATACTGTAGAAAATTCAATTTCTGCTTGTTGCCTCCTGCCGCTTTCAACCGGCCAGCCGCAGAGGTGAAGCCGGGAAGAGCTATGGAAATGTCAGAAAGCAAGTGACGCAGCTAAATCATCACACCAGCATCCATACGTCCCGATCGTGCTTTACCGATAGTCTTGGCTCAGGGACCCCATTCCTGATGGAGGACAGGGCTGGGGGGGTGCAGGGGAAGCTGTGATTTCAGAGAGGCTGCCAGATGGCCGTGAGAGGCCCAGTGCACACATGTCACGCCGACTGACAGCATCGGGAATTATGCAGATGGAGATAGAACCCTTTAGCTCCGGTGGATGGCATTTCTGCAATCCACGGAATACCTATGTGGAAGGTAATGCACCTTGAAAACGGACCGTAAACTCTTACTAAAGGTCTGATGCACCGAGACGGGGCACCTTTTCCAGCAGCGATGAGGCTGGTACAGTCAGCATATCCGGATAATGTTTGTTGGAAACATCTTTGCCTGGAACCAAATAAAGCAGTTGCTCTTTCAAGTTCGCTGACTTAAGGCCAGATGAGTGAGGGATAGAAAAAGGGAAAACAGCTCCTGTTGTGGACCCCCTACTCTGCCTCCTCCCACCTAGAAAATGCGCTTCCTCTCCTTTAAATAACCATGGAATCTACCCCTGCCTTCAAGAAGCCTTCCTGAATTTGCGGCACTCCAAAAGCCCACACCTTTCTCTTAGAATACACTGTTGGAGCGCAGTCCGTTGAGCATCTGACTCTGGGTTTTGGCTCAGGTCAGGATCTCAGGGTCCTGAGATCGGGCCCCGAGTCAGACTCCGGCATTGCAGGGGATCTGCTTGAGATTCTCCCTCCCCCAGCCCGCCCATGCCCTCTGCTGCTGCTCCTTCCCCCGCTCATGCTCTCTCTCTCTATAAAATAAATAAAATCTTTAAAAAGAATGTATTTTTAAAACCAGGGCCCCTCCAATAGTAGCTTCCCAGGCCTCCCCCCTACTGACTGTGTGGCCTTGGACAACCTTCAGGGCTGCTGGGAGGATGGAATGAGTTAATAAAATGCTAAGAATGTAGAGGAAGACCCATTATAACTTGTATATATAACATACATAGTGTATTATATATATGTATACAACATCCATCTAATATAGGTAAATATAACACATATACATGTTATATACAATGTAATACACATATGAACAATTTAATAATAATTAGTAGTAGTTCAACAAGTATTCACCCATTGTGTGCCAAGCACGGTGATAGACCCAGGAAATGGGGGTAAGAGGCAGGGGGAACAAATATAATGCAATATAAAATGTCTCTTGTTCTCCTCAGCAAGGAACAAACACCTGGAATGGGAGTAGGGTGCATATGCAACTTGATCTAACACAAAGCTAAAAAAAAAAAAAAAATCCTTTCTAAGCATAGAGGGGGCGGGGATGAGGCTCAGGGAGAGGCCAGAGGGAGAAAGAAGAAACTCTCAATTCATTCCAGTTGCTCAGAGGATGGGAGGGCTTTCTGGAAAATGCGAGTGTGTGGGGGAAACTAAAGGATAGGTAGGAAAGGCCAGGAAGAGCCAAAGTGAGGGTCGGGGAAGAATGGGCTGGACGTTAGGTGCTCACCCATCCAGAGTACATGCGCTGAGCACCCACTGTGTGCCGGGCACAGTTTGAGGCCCTGGGAATAGAGCAGGGAAGGAGGGGGTGGAAATGCCTTTCTCAACCTCTGGCCCCAAGAGGTCATGGAGAAAAAGGGCACCACGTGGAGACTGGAAAGGTCATGTGCCTGGGTCTTTGCTTTTCTGTACCCTGCTGGCCGCTGGTGGAGTGAATAACTTTTGAAATATCCGGATAGGCATGGGTGCGCTAGAGAGCCTGGGTCCTGGAGCTTTTCCACTGGGTGCTCATGGCTTAGGGGAAGGGACCCCCAGGGAACCCCAACTCTCAGTCTGACCATACGTTTCAGCTATGGGTGATGGTGGAGAGGCAGGGGTGGGGAGTGGGCAGTCAAATGTCCCTGAGGTGGCATGCCCAGGCTTCCTGGGCTGGGGTCTTCAGCCTGCTCGAGTAAGGGGAAAGCATTCTTCTAAAGTCATTTATTTCCCTATTTAACACAGGAAGGCCACAACTGGGCAGCTGCAGGAAGAATAGGAAGACAGGGCCCTGGTGGGACTCTGAAATTTTTTTTAAGGCCTGAACCTCTCTTCTGGGGGAACTGAGAGCATATGTGGAAAAGCAGAGCTTGGAAGGGGAGCTCTGTCTCTTTAAGTGGCCAGAAAGAGGGTCCTTGGCCAAGAGTGTGGGAGCCAAGGCAGAGAGAGAGACCAGGGGGCTGCAGCACAGGACCCCAGGCTTGTGTAGCTGCCTACACACTCAGTAGCAGGAGGACCAAAGCTCCTTTCTCTGTCTTCCCTTCTTTTGTTTTGATGGGGGGTGCCCAGAGGTTGTGAGCGGGGGAGCTGTGCAGAAGTTGTGGCAAGCTTGGGTTAAGGAGACTTGGAGGGGAGCCAAGTGGAGTGACTGCAGATCAGCCAGGGTGGAAGGGAGGCAGGCTGGGCCCAGGGCTGGATGGAGACTGTTTTCTCTGCAACATTTCTCATTACTCCCCCTACTGAGAAGAGAGCCTTGACTTTTTTCAGGGAGTAAGTGGAGCTCTGGATAGGGAATGATGATTGACCTTAGCCTGTTGTGGTAATCGCATCCTCCTTTGCTAGATATTACATTAACCAGTGTCTCATGCAGCTAGGGATGGTGTACTGTCCTACTTTGGGTTTATGAAGTGTGGGGGAAAGTCTGTTGAGGAAATATTAAGACAGAGAGAGAGAGACAGTGAGCAAAGAAGAGGGAGCGAGAGAAGGAAGAAGTTCTTTCTCATTACCTCTCAAAGTCATCTTTGCTTTCCACCTTTAATGTAGCCATGATGTCTGGAGCTGCAGCAACCATCTTGCTATCATGAGGCAACAGGCATGAAGATGAAGAGACAACTCCCACAGGTGACAGAGTAGGAAGATAGGAACCTGGGTCCATTGCAGCATTGTTGAGAAATGAAGCCAGCCTTCAGACTATCAATCTCCAGACCTTCTTGAGGTCTGAGAGCTGTTGCTGATGTGGATGGGAACAGGAAGAAAACAGAAAGGAGTAAGCCTCTTCTCCCTACCTCCTGCCTTCCAATTTACTTCGACCAATAGAATGCGGCATAGTGATAGTAGGTATGTTCTAGAGCCTCGGCCTCAGGGGGCCTTAGGCCTCCCAACTCACCCTCTTGGAAACTTGCTCTGAGACAGCCATGGCACAAAGAACCTGTGAGGAAACACCACATGGATGGAGGTGCCCTGCTGCCCCAGGCCACCCACCCATGGAGTGTGCCTGCCCGTGTGAGCCAGGGCGGTGCCGACCGAAGAACCAACCAACCCACCAAAGTGGGAGAACCCAGTGTTGGGGTTTATTACACAACAATCCCCACCCGAAACAATATGCAATGAGAGAACAATCTACATGGGCAGAGTACTCTGCCCCAGGACTTGACAGTGCTGGGGCAGGGGGGAGGGGCCCCTCGGGAGGGGTCGGGCTGGGCGGTGACATGGAAGTTGGGAGTCTCCCTTCTGACCTCTTGCCAATGAATCTCAATGAGAGCACAGCTGGGAGTTGGTTTCTTTGGGCTGGAAACTCACATTTACTATGTTCTCTCCTTTGGCAATGTGGCTCCAAGCATGTGCCAGGCCCCCTTCCTGCAGGGCTCTTTGCCGGTTCCTCACCTAGCTCATTTCACGCATCCTCATTCTCTGCTCCTATTACTCTGTACTCAGAGCAGGCCTTGATGATCCTAAATCAGGTCCCCCTCTTTGCTCTCTCAGGACACTGAGTTTTCCTACATGGCTTTCATCTCCATGTGTAATTAGGTATTTTTCTTGGTGTTTCAGAGGTCCAGACTCATCAAAACCTAAAGGGCTTAATCACTGACACTCTACAAGATGTGATTAGTAGGAGCAGAACTTTCTGGTTCCTCACTGGTCCTATTGGTTTCTCCAGACCATTGGTTCTCCAAGCGTGGGCCTGGAACAGGATCAGTGTCACTGGCATTAGGGGGGAACTTATTGGGAATGTGAATTCTCAGACTCCACCCCACTCTAAGGGAATCAGAGACTGGGAGTAGAGCTCAGCGCTCCAAGGGGTTGGGTGGGGAAGGGGGTTTAGCAAGCCGTCCTGATGATTTTGAGGATGTTCCTAAAGTTGGAGGACCAGTGGTCTAGACAGCAAGCAGATGGGTGCGGGGCGGAGGAAGAGAGCAATGACCAGATGACACCTGGAAAAGAGACAACCCCTTGCCAGCTCCCTTCTGCATTCTGTTTGCCAAATCAGGGTGTGGTGCTGGAGGGAATGGATGTTTGGAGGACATGGTTGACACAAGATTCTTAGTCCAGTGAGAGAGAGAGAGAGGGGTCCCCGGCCCCCACCTAACAGATGAGAAATGGAACTTCAGTGGGATCGGTTAACGTCCCCAGACGCAGGCAGTGAGGATGCGCTGGAGCCTGGCCCTGAACCCAAGTCCATGTGTCCCAAGAGTCTGCACCACTAGATGGCTAGCTCCACTGCCAGCCTCACTATTATTTACAAACACATTTCACACTTTTCTTAAAGCAGCAGCAGAGTGAGCCTGTCTGCGGGAACATACCTGGCAGGTGGCGTGGGCTCTGTGGTGGCTAGTGCATCAGGGGCCAGGTGGGCCGCTGGTGGGTTCCAGGGCTGGAGGTGGGGGGGGCGGTGGCTCCCACCAGAAGCTCCTGTGTCTCCTTCTATCTCTGAGTCCTTTGCTCCAAGTGCTCAGGTTGAGGCTGGGGGATAAACAGCAGCCGGCAATGCATCTCCCCGAGTTTATTTACTAAAACAACATTTTTTATTACCAGGACAAGTTCGCAGCGAAAATATGACAGCCTACATTTTATGTGGCCATTGATCTTTAATCCGAGCCTGCCTCGAGGTTTCCTATAAAATCAGGGCTTCCTGGCCCCAAATGTGATTCCAGCACCGGAATGAATGACGGCCCGGGCTGCTCTTTTCTCATCTGAAAAGGCTGAAATTGCTTTGTGTAAATGGGTGGAAAATGCTGATATTTGGATTCTATAAATAGCTCGCCTCCGGAGCCAGCCGCGCAGGGGTTTCATCCGCGTGGTCTCCTTGGAGTGTTTGGGGTCTTATCACTTTTATCCAGGGTGCGGCATACAAATGAACCCCGCCGCTGCTCACCCCGCCCATTTGCAACATTGGGGCGCTTCATTGGGGCGCGTCTGAGGGTTACAGGCGGGGGGGGGGGGATGCAGCTGAAGGAGGCAGGGCATTGCCCAGGAGGGCAGGGGGTGGGGTGCTGCAGATGGGCACGAACCCTCCCTTTAGGGGAGAGGGAGCCGTGCAGCTCCTTCTCCCCACTTCCATTTGCAGCCTGTGCCTGCCTGCGTGGGAGAAGCTTCTATCTATAGCGCGCTATTTTTAGCTCCATCATCTGAAGAACCTGACAGCCAGTTAATGACTGGGACCCATCGTGGCGTGTCTGCCGCGCTGTGGAGTGCGCACGCCAGGAGCAGATGTGCTGAGCCTCAAGGTTGTTGCATTTGAAAATGCCCTTCCTTCCCTGGGAGGCGGGCTGTTGGAGGAGCCTCACAGCGCCCCCCCCCACCCCCGACTTTGAGAACCCTCATGTGGCAGGGAGGGGGGCATCTTGTTCATTTCTGGTGCAGTAAATGACATCTTCCTACCCCAGAACCCTGTTCCCAACACTGTTAACACAGCCTGGAGATAGGGAGGGGGCGGGGAAGACTGGGAGTGGTACTTCACCTTGAGGAGATCAGTAACCCTGGAAGAAGACTGATGCACAGTCACACTGGTTAGAAAGCTGTAATTTTCCCCAAGAAAGGAAAACTGTGTTGCAGAGATCCCATGTCCTTCAGAGGCTGTACTCAGCATTTGCCCCAACCCTTGGTTCTCTAGATCAGGTGCCTGGAGCTCAGACAGGCTGGGGACCTGCCCCATACCACACAGCCTGCCTCTCCTGCCCCTACACCCTCTACAGCCACCAGACCCAGGACCAAGCTACAAGTCAAAGGGCCTGCTTATACTCTGTGGATGAAAACCAGAATGGGTTCAGTGTCGATGCATTCATTCATTCTCTCACTCATCCTGCAGGCAGGGGCCAGGGCGGGCCATCCAGCGGAGCTCCAGGAGGTCAGACTCAGAGCAAGGGGTCCCATGGAAATGCCAGCATTAGAGCCCTGGTTGCGAAGACTCGGTGCAGTCCCAGGTGGAACTGAGGGGTAATATGACAGACGTGTCCAGTGAGGGCCCCTTGGGGGCTTTGAGCACCTGCCAGCTGTCTTAGATAACGTGGGCTGCAGGCACAGATAGCAGATAGCATTGCTAGGGCACTGTTTTATGAATCAGCTTGGAGGTCTCACGGCAACCGCAGGAGATGGTATTCCCATTTTACAGACGGAGGAAGAGAAGGTAAGTAACATGTGTGGTCACCTGCTCTGGTAGTGGGAGATCTGGAATTCAAACCTTATCTCCCACTACCTGAGCAGGTGACCACACATGTTACTTACCTTCTCTTCATGGTTCACGCCCTTAACCACTCTTCTCTAACTGTCTCCCAGTCAAGCCCATCTGCCTTGCCCCATGTAAATCAGGCCAGATTTACAGAGCCTTGAAATTCTGAACAGGCTTTTCCTGCAGGTTCCTCTGAAACAGTGCCATCCACTCACAGAACTGTCCACAATGGCGGAAATATTCTAGATCTGTGCTTCCCAATTCCAGAGACACTAGCCCATGTGGCTGCTGATTATTTCATATGTGGCCACTGTAATTGAGAAACTAAATTTTAAATTGTATTTAACTTTAATTTCAATTCAATGTCAATAGCCACATGGGGCTAGGGGCTACTGTATTAGACAGAACAGCTCTGAAAAACTGGAAACATGAGTTTGAATCCACTGGGGAGCTTGTAAAGCTAACAATACCAGGATATATTCTCTGAGATTCTAGTGTAGGCCCCAGCATCACTATTTTAAAAGATCTTCAGGTGATTCTAATGTACAGCCTGGTGCTGAGAACCACTGGGCCCCATAATAGCCTGTAGCCTCTACTCCTCTTACAGCAGACCCTGCTGGTGACTTATTCAACACCATTCCCCAACCTTTTATCTGTCTCCTTCCTCTACCATAGATGTTAGAAATCTAAGCACTGATTTCTCCAACAGCCAGACAGCTCAGAATGCCTGTATAACACTGTTCTGGCAAAGAAACATAACCAGAATCCTGCTGGTATCTTCCTTTCATCCACTTCTTCCTGCCTCAAATATGTTACTAGATGCCTGGAGCGGTGGCAGCCATCTTACAACTATGAGGGAAGACCAGGAGAGTTGCAGGCACCCCTCTTGACATCATTGTGCTAACGAATCAAACCCAGAAGCTACCTACCTCTGGACTTCCTGTTTTGGGAAACAATCCAACCTATTTGCTTAAACCACTCCAGTTATGTTTTCTGTCCCTTATAGCATAAAGCATTCCTTATATAGCCGTCTTTAATCTTCCTTAGCCTTAAAATCATTCTAAAGACTAAACATGTCGATGTATGTGAGAGCACTTTGCAAACTGTAAAACACTCAGCAAATGGGCAATGTTTGCTATTGGTTTGGAGACGCTGGCAATCTTTGCTTCAGGCAAGAAATCCAAACCCAAGGGTTGAAATCATGGGACACAGAGAGCTCTCTTCCACCACAAAACATCTGCTTTTAGACTAGGCTGCTGACTGACCCCAAATGGCCTGACCACTGCTTTCTGGAAAAGCCATCAGCCAATACACTCCAGGCCAGAACATTCTCCACTCAGCATTTTGGTTGTGATTGCCGAAAATGAATTAGTGGCTTGCACACTTCCCCTCAAACCTCCACTTCTCCTATCCCTAAGAAAGAAGAGTCAGACCCTTCAGGGGAGGCAGGGCTGGCCCGAGGAATGAATGTCCAGCACTTGGCACAGCCCCCAGCTCAAAGCCACCTTTCAGAAGAGTGGCTCTCAGTTCAAGTATCTTAGTCTGACCTTTGTTCTCCATCCTCAGCCGCTCTGTCCACATTTGGCCACTCCATCCCTCCCTCTCCTCAACCTCACCCCAGTTGACTTTCCCAGTAAATTATACCAGCTTCTTCCATGTGAATGGTGCATTCTGGTTTGCAAAGGAAGCTCGTGGGTATTATCTCCTTTGATTCTCCCCACGGTCTGGTTATTTTTTGCTTCAATATCTAGATGAGAAAACTGAGACTCAGAAAATAAACTAACTTAACTGTTGTCTTCTAATTTCTCTCGGCTCTTGCTGAAGTGTGAGAAGTGGTTCTGGACAGGGCTTTGGAGCCTGACAGATTTGGCTTTGAAATCAGCCTGTTCTTCATTGTGTGACTTTGGGCATTTTATCCTTCACCTCTTGACCATCAGGAGAATATTATCAGATAGCGTGTCTGGAGTTCCCAGGACAGTGTCTGGAACCCAGCAGAAGCTCAGGAAGTGATCTCTCTCCGACTATCCCTTCTACCATGTTTAGATTTTAACAAGCTTTTAAAGGACTAAGAGTTCTTTAATAGTGATAGCTGACAGCCAAGTGCCAGGCACAGTTCCAAGCATTTGTTAGTTCTCCTGGTCCATTCTACTCTCATTCATGTCCAGAGATGAGGGAACAGAGGAGTTTGTGGTTTGTGGACTCACGGGCCATGGCTCTCCAGAGGCACATTCCTAACCAGCACACATCCTGCCTCTCCGAGTTCCTTGTGCGGAATTCCAGGAGCTGGCAAGACAAGGTAGATGGAGGTGCCTTCTGGATCCCACATGCCTCTGTCCTTTTCCCATCAAGCAGAAATTTCCTTGAAAAATAGCATCCTAACCTCACCATGGTGCCCTGGCAGCCACTTGGGGGCTGTATCAGTTTGCTGTTGCTGCTATAACAGTTCATCCCCCTAACGAAGTGGCTTAAAACAACGTTGACTTACTATGTTATAGTTCTGATGGCCGTAAGTCCTCAGTCAGTCTAACTGGGCTAAAATCAAGGTGCTGGCAGAGCTGCATTCCTTCTGGAGACTGCAGGGAAGAATCCACTTCTTTGTCATTTCCAGCTTCGGGAGGGTTCTACACTCCTTAGCCTGTGGCCCCTTCATGTTCACAACCAGCAGCCTCTTCCTACCTATGACTCTAGTCTTTTCTTTATAAGGACCTGTGTCATAGGTAATCCAGTTTAATCTTCCCATCTCAGGATCCTTAATTTATTCACAGCTCCAAAGTCCCTTTGATTGTGCAAGCAAACACATTAACACATCCTGGGGATTAGGCATGGGTATCTTTGGGAACCCATTATTCTGTTTACCTTAGGGATGCGGCAGGGCTTAAACCCCTGCTCTACTATTTGCAACCCTCTGTGCCTCAGTTTCCTTTCTTCTAAAATGGGATAATGATGAGGCTGGTGGAAATACCTAAGAAGCCTAAGGGTTAAAGGGGATGCTATATGTTAAAGGGCTTTTTGAAGTTCTACAAACAGGTAGCTTCTTGTTATCAATAAAATAGTACTTAGGGAGAAAAATGGGTACAGGCCAGTCCAGAGCCAGTTAGAAATATTTGCCCTTCTCAGCTCAGAAAGCCAACTCTGAGTATAAGGTTACTTTTGCTTCTCTGACCAGACTTGAAATGTGGGATAACCATTTCTCAGCCATGTGGCTCAACAAGCCTCTTTTTTTTGACCATGATTAAAGTCATGCATGAACACCAACTTCCAATTCTGTGAAAGATTTGACTCTATCTAGGAATATCTGCTCAACTTGCTTTTTGTGCCCTCCCTCCCCCTTGTGTTCCAGGGCAGAGTGAGGAACTGCTTGAGAAGCAAGAGAACTGGAAATCCACACCCCTGCCCTTCCAAGGGAGGCATTCCCTAGGGGGCCTCCAAGAATTCATCTGAGAAATCTAGGAGGGTGTGTAAGAAGTGTGACACAACCAAAAAACACTCTTCTGCATGCTTTTTGTAAAACGGCCCACTTAATCCTCAGAATAACCCCATGAGGTAAGTATGGTCATATTTCCATTTTGCAGATCATACAACTAAGGCACAGAGAAGTTAAACTGCTTGCCTAAGGTCATGCAGCTGGTAAGTAGCAAGGCAGATGTCTGGGATCTGTTACTACTTCCCTGGCCTCTTCTCTCTTTCTGCTCCCCACTCAGGATGTTTACATGTTAACAAGACCTTTAAGCCATTGCAATTGAATAATAATGATAGAGAAGAAGGGGGTGATAATAGCAATAAAAATGATGCATGAGGCCCAAAGAGAAGACTTTGGGGAAAAAAGAGGAAGACCCACATGTGGAAGGAAGTTGAGAAAGGGAGACGGAACTGGACTTGGGGGTGGGTGTAGTATAGTGGGAGGGGAGGTAAGCCCTGGGGCAGAGGCTTCTTTAGGCAGTAGCCATGCGGCCAGACATGTATGGGGACAACAAAGATTTCTCTTTGACCGGGCATGGAGAATTTGTGGCCCAGATTGGAATTTGAAGCCAACCCTACTCATTCATTTGACAAACATTCACTGAACACCTTCTGTAGGCTACGCCAGGTGACGTCCTTGGTGCTGGGGAATTAGCAGTGAAAGGACAGACAAACAGACCCTTGCCCTGCTGGAGCTGCTTCTGTATTAGAAGAGATGAGTAAGAACCAACTAGTGAGAAAATATCAGGAAGTTAGGTGATGCACTGAAAATAAAACCAAGCGATGGGTGTTGGAAAAGGCAATCCAATACGGGCGCTGAGTGTCCCTGCTCATCATTGCTGGGTATGCCAAGAAGGGAAGACCCTCATTACTCTCTACTAGGCCTCCCTCATGATTGCGTTTGTGATAAGCAATCTTGTTTCCCGTCACACATAGAGCAGGTTGGCTTACTGGCCACTATAAAAGCTATAAATTCCCTAGCATGATGCTCTTCTGCTGGGATGTAAGTCTGCTGTATGAGTGGCCTCCAGCCAGGTCCCCTGTGTCATCCCGACAGGACTTGGGAGATATGAAGACCAGTGTCAACATCATGCTCTACTGCTTGCAAGGCTGAGAGTAATAAATCCCTTTGTCTCTGATCCAGGAGGCCCATGTCTTCTGCTAACGTCCATGAAACTGTGTCAGGCTTACTTAAGAGTCTGCAAGGAGGATCATGTCTCAGATCCCGACAGAATAGCGGTGATAGAGTATAAAGTGTAGAGTTGGAGAGGGTAGCTTGAGGTGATTTTGATCTCAAAGGATAGGGAAACTGATCTTGAAGTTCTATGTTGAAGATTTGGGGGTTAAAAACACCCACTAATATTATTAATTAGGTGATTTAGAAAACTCCAGCTGGTGACTCTAAGGCAGGTAGGAGGATTTGTTGGGTTTTTCAATATGAGAAGAGAGTGGAGGCAATGGTAATGTATTATGTTGTCTATAAATTAATCTGGGTGGCTCAGTGGGTTAAGTGCTTGGCTCTTGATTTTGGCTCAGGTCATGATCTCAGGGTCAAGAGATCAAGCTCTGCCTTGGGTTTGTGCTCAGGGCAGAGTCTGCTTGGGATTCTCTCCCTCTTCCTCTGCCCTCTCCCCACCACACTCTCTCTCAAAATAAATAAATAAAATATTTTGACAGATAGTATAATATGTAAATGTATGTGAATTAGTTTTGACTCACGGTCTATAGACAGTTAGCATTTAGAACATTCTAATCAGAGTGCTCCAGGGGTGGTTGGTTCGCGTTTCAAATCAGTCTAACCTCTTGAGGTGGCGACCACAAGCTTTCAGCTATCTTCATCTCGGGTCAATGTCAGAGGTTTTGTTGATTAACATAATGGATGCTAGAAAGTATTTCTCACCAGTGAAATATGTAGTATTCAAGATGTGTGGATGGGCTTGACTATTGTACAGGGACTCCTACTCTTGCACGAGCAGAGTTTTAAGTATCCAGGGAATCCAAGCATGTAAGGGTTCTCAAACCTGACTGCACATGGTGATGGCGGGGTGGGGTGCTTTAGAAATTCTGATACCAAAATTCTGCCTGCAGAGATTGAGTTCACTGGTGTGCTTCTCCTTTAGCTCAGTTCCTTGTGAGCTGTGTGCCTTTGAGCACGTTACTAACCTCTGCGAGCTCAGTTTCCTCATCCAATACATGGGTATAATAAAATGTCTACCTCATCGGGTAGTAGTGAGGATCTAAATGAGTTAATTTATGTTGAGCATTTAGACCAGGATAGGGAGTAGTTCTCAATTAAGTGTTATTATATTATTCTCATTCACTCTATTTTTATTGTGATTTTTTGGAAAAGTTCCTAAGGCATGATTATAGTGTCCAGCTGCTAGTTGGCTGAAACATGCAGCTAGAATATTTGCCTTGAGTGAACCTTTCAGATGAGATGCTATGGAACTCCTAAAAAGACCACAGGAGCCAGAACTCAATCTTGTTTCCAGAATACACTGGAGGAAGTACTTTAGTGCCAGCTTGCTGAGAAATGTCTGTGTAGGTGGCGGGAGTCGGTCTGAGACTTGCTTTTAGTGAAACCTGCTGGGAAATTCGTGAGAATTTGGGCCCAT
The DNA here is from genome assembly GCF_022355385.1 of Mustela nigripes. Taxonomy (NCBI): domain Eukaryota; kingdom Metazoa; phylum Chordata; class Mammalia; order Carnivora; family Mustelidae; genus Mustela; species Mustela nigripes. The sequence goes on along the minus strand of NC_081557.1, from coordinate 222,483,922 downwards.
ACCGACCTCTGGTTCAGGGATTCTTATTCCTCTTTAGGGTTATGGGTGCCCCTACCAGTTGTGAAGCCTATAGATAGATACCATTGCAAGATCATGGTTCTAAATGCGTAAAACAAAATGTTAGTATACAGATGGAATCAATTACATTGAAGTACAGTTACCACAATATTAATGAACACATTTAGTATACTATATGCACTCCTTTCTTAATACCTTATGCAGCAATGCTTAGCAATGGGCAATGATAGGCATGAAAGATACTGGAGGATATTTGATAGCAATCGTCACATGATATGAAAAAAAATTATGATTTCTATAAGTGACAGAGTCACAAGAATTCTTTTTTTTGTTGTTTTCTAAGATTTTATTTATTTATTTGACAGACAGAGATCACAAGTAGGCAGAGAGGCAGGCAGAGAGAGAGGGGGAAGCAGGCTCCCCACTGAGCAGAGAGCCTGATGCAGGGCTCGATCCCAGGACCCTGAGATCATACCTGAGCCAAAGGCAGAGGCTTTAACCCACTGAGCCACCCAGGCTCCCCGAATTCTTTACTATTGTAGTTTGTTGCCTCATTCATAATTAAAGGCAATGCTAGATTTCACTTAAAGGTTAATGAAAATAAAGATGTTATTTTTTTTTTCCTTATCCAAATTCATGGACCTTCTTGAATTCCATGAACTTTAGGTTAAAAACCCTCATTGGGAGGCTCATAATAGCTGCACAACTAATAATTGGACGTGACAGAATGAGCTTGGTTAGACCAGACTGCTATGTCACACGCAATGGAAAGAAAAGAGGCCACAGGGGGATTTTGTTTTTCAGTTACTACTGCGGCCTAACAAAAGACTCCAAAACTTGTGGCTTAGAACAATGATTTGTTAATTTCCTCATGATTGTGCAGGTCAAGTCATTGGCCAGAGCTCAGGTGGGCAGTTTTCTCCGGGTCTCAGTTGGGTTTTTTTCACGAGTCTCCTCCATTCATTTGGGAACTTGGCTAGACCTGGACCTTCCAAGTTGGCCTCCAATTGTATGTATTTCTGCTCAGGCTGCCATAACAAAACACCACAGACTGAGTATAACAAAACACCACAGTCTGAGTAGGCGTAGACAATAGAAATTTATTTCCTCTCAGCTCTGAAGTCATGGAAAGTGCAAGAAGTTTCTGGCAGTGTTTGGTTTCTTGTGAGGGCTCTCTCCCTGGTTGTGGACAGATACCTTCTTGCTGGGTGCTCACTTGACTTCTTCTTGGTGTACAGGGGTAGAGAGAGAGCCCTCGTCTTCTCTCTTCTTCTTATAAGGATGCCAATACTATCGCATTAGGGCTCTACTTTATGATCTCAGTTGATCTTAATTCCTTCCAGAAAGGGCCTGTCTCCAAATAGATTCACTTTGGGGACTAGGCCTTCAACATGAATTTGGGGTGGGATGCAGTTCAGTCCCCAGCATCTTCCAAGGCCTCTCTTCATGCATAACCTCTGATCATGCAGTTGACTAGCCTACATCTCGGACCATCATGGCATCTGGGCTCCAGAAAGACAAAGTAGCCCCTGCCAACTCCCTTCAGGCCCGGGATGGCAGTTCAAAGTGAATTCTACAACCTTCTGTCAATCAAAACAAGTCACAGGCCAGTCCAGACCCCAAGGGAGGGAATACAGGCTCCACTTCTTACTGTGAGGAGGGAACGAAAGCACAAGGAGAAGAGGAATGACTGGGGCCATATCTGGGCTCTCTTCCCCAGGGAGACCTACCAGGCCTGGGAACTACTCACACCCAGGGAGGAGTCAAAGCTGCCACTGAGATTTCCTGGTCCAGGTCTTGCTTTTTTTGCTCAAACATCAGACTTTTCCCCCCAGAGTTACCAGGAGTCTCCAGCTAAAACACCAAAAGCTATCCTCGAGGCTTGAGAAGTGTTAATCTAAATGAAAAAAATGTGCCAATTTTATGAATACTCATTAACGGACTTAATTATGCAGTGTGTCCTATACTGTCAATAACATAGGGGGCTGTTGCTTTCAAAATGAAAATTAAGTGCACGCTTTTCCCTTCATTATCTCAGCATGTCTGACTACTTCTGCGATCGAAGCAGAGAGGAAACTTCCCGCCTTTGGGAGGCTTTGCTGAGTTCTACCCCCATATCTAGGCGAAATCGGGCTGCCCTCCCCGAGCCCTGTAACCCCACACTTGCCTGTTTGTTTACAACAGCTTTACTAAGCTATAATGTTGATGCTACATATTCCTTGCTCATTCTAGCAACACTGGATTGGAATAACCTTTTCCTGCCACTCTTAGCAGATCGCTGGCTCTCCCCTTGGCTACATGTTGAGCTCCTCTGGGGAACTTTAAAAAAGACTGCTACCTGAGCTCCTCTCCCACCCCAAGAGATTCTGATTTAATAGTTCTGGAAGCATTGGCACTTTTACAAGCTCCCCAGGTGGTCCTAATGTGCAGCCAGGGTTGAGAACACTGCCTGAAGCTGTGGTCTCGTTGAGGGCAGGGGAACTGTCTTACTGGTAGATGCTTAATACAAAATGAATAATTGAATGAGTCTCTGCCTTCCTTCTTGGGGAAATAGATTGTCCTCTTCCTTAGGCTCCCAGCTGCTGAAGATATTGAGATATGAAGTTTTTATAGGTCCTTGTAGTAGTAGGTGAGTTGGTAAAAATGAGAAGCATTTTTGGGATCTGGGATACTTGGAGTCTTGAAATGAAGTATTTTGTTATGCTTGGGGCAGAAGGAAGAGACTCCTATTTTTGAAAGCTTAGCTTAGGAGCTCAGGGGCTACATGGAGGATGGGCGGGCTAGGGGGCGTGTGGAGAGTCAGGGACACTCGGAGGATGAGCAGCATCAACAAAAGCTAACATGAACATGGCACTTACCTTGTGCTAGGCACCATGCCAAGAGCTGTATACTAACTCATCTATTCTTTGCTACAACCTGACCTGTGAGGAAGGCAAAATTGCTATTATTTTCATTTTATTGATGAGCAAACTGAGGCATTGAGTGGGTATGTAGCAAATGCTGGGAGAAAGGTTCCCAAAGACTTGGAAGGGCATGGGTTTGGGACGGAGGCTGGGGTGGCAGGGCCTCACCTCAGTTCCTTTGGTGTGGTTAGTACCCCAAAGGAGGTATGCTAAGCATGGTTTTCAGAGGGACTCCCACCTAGAGCACCTGGAGGTCGTAGACCCTCAGACAACAGGCTCGTCAACATTGTCCAGTGAGACCTGGCCACCAAAGGGCCTTCTGGAGATGTTTTGGATTACTTAGGAACTCCTGTTCTCCCTCCACCTAACCCCCTGAAGAGTTTTTCCAAAGGAAAGAACTTGGTAGGCAGAGGTTTGACTTGTATTTAATTTTATGTGTAATTATGTAAATAATATGCTTTTATGTAAATAAAGCAAAAATAAAACTCATACCTGGGAAAATGTCTGGGAGCCATTCTCGCCTCCTGCTTTGACCAAGTTCAAGGTCATTCCATCCCTAGGCTAGCTCCTGAAGCATGTTCCCAGCCTCCATCCCTCTGTTCCCCAGCAGCCTTGGCTTTCCCACTGGTCCCAGTGGCCTGGCCCTAGCATGCCTCATGAATTGGGTTTGTTTAGGGAGATTAAGGACCAAACCTAGCTTAACTCAGACTGGCACCAACTTGTTACTGCCCTGCACTCCTAAGCTTCAAACCAGCCTGAACAAATTCCTGTAAGCCATGGTTAAAGTGCCACCCCACCCCCCTAAAAATATTTCTGTCACACTTCTTGGCAGGTGTGCTAGGAAGAAATCTGGATTTGACTATTTATATTCATGTTTGGTTTTGCTTAATAGGATTTAGAATGTTCTGAGGGAAAGGAGTGCTTTAAGAGAGTAGCAGGTGACTGGACAAGGGAGGGGGCATGTGAAGGGACAAAGAGAGACAGCGTCTTCATTGCCTTTGACAGAATCTGAGGGATCTCAATGGAGTCAGCAACACACTGCAAGTTAAAATATTGCTGCACCAAACTAAAAAACTTCTGCACAGCAAAGGAAACCATCCACAAAATGAAAAGTAATCTACTGAATGGCAGAGCCTGATGCAGGACTCAATCTCATGACCTTAAGATCATGACATCTGAACCAAAATCAAGAGTTGGACACCTAACTGACTTGAGCTGCAAAGGCACCCCATAAATAGTTATTATTTTTTTTAAAGAAGACATACTGGTGGCCAAGAGGCACAAAAAAAAGATGCCTGACATCGCTGATCATCAGGGAAATACAAATCAAAACCATAATGAAATATCCCCTCACACATGTTAGAACGATTCTTATCAAAAAGACAAGAAATAACAAGTGTTGGCGAGGATGTGGAGAAAAAGGAATCTTTGTACACCATTGGTGGGAATATGAATTGGTACAGCCACTATGGAAAAAGGTATGCAGGGTCCTCAAAAAAATTTTTAAAAATAGAAATACCATATAACCCCGTAATTCCACTTCTGGATATTTATATGAAGAAAATGAAAACACTAACTTGAAAAGGTATATACACCTCCGTGTTCACTGAGGCATTATTTATAATAGCCAAGATATGGAAACAACATAAGTGTCTGCCGATGGTTGAATGGATTAAGAAATTATGGTGTATATATAAAATGGAATATTATTCAGCCATGAGAAAGAATGACATCTTGCCGTTTGTGACAACATGGATGGACCTTGAGTGCACTATGCTAAGTGAAATGAGTCATACAGAAAGGCAAATACTGTACGATCTCTCTTAAATGTGGAATTAAAAAGCAAAAAGTCAAGCTCATAGATAGAATAGATTAATGGTTTCCAGAGGTGGAGGGTGAGGGTAGGAGAAATGGGTAAACTGTTGTTTTTTTTTTTTTTTTTTAGTTTAAATAAATTGAATAATTCATAGAAAATAAACTTTGTTACCAAGACTGTGGATACAGAAGAAAAAAAAAAAAAAAGGAAGTTTTGAGGCAGTCTAGCCTCACACCAAGAAGTAACAATAATAGGAAGTGTTGAGAATATAAGTATCATCATGTAGTAAGCACTGAAACCTTGTGTCAGGCACTGCACTGTTTCCCAGGCACCCACTCTCATCACTCCTGTTTTATACATAAGAAGACTAAGGACCAGAGAGGTTATGCAAGGTGCCTGAGACCACACAGGAGGGGCTGAGATGGGATATAAGCCTGAGTCTGTCCTCAGCGCCCTGCTTTTAGCAGCTCTGCAGAAAGGCAGCTGGGAAGAAGCCAGAACAGACTGTAGTCAGCGGTTCTCAGCTTGGATGCACATGAAAATCAACTGGGAAGCTTTTAAAACATCACTGGTGCCCAGGCCCCACCCTGGAGAGGCTGATTTAATTGAATTGAGCTTTGGCCTGGGTATCAGTATGTTTTAAAGCTCCCCAGGTGAATCTGATGTGCACCAGGGCTGGGAACTCCAGCTGGATGGTACAGACCTGGAGTTAAGTCCTGAGGTGACCTAGACTGTAGGTCAATCCAGAGACAGGAGAGCCAGCGAGTGTGGTGGGGGTGGTAGTGGGGAGGGGGTGCTGGGAAAAGTGCCCAGGATCATTACTACTCTATTCCACGTTCTTTGTATTGTTAAGTAACTTTGCATTCAAGATAGACTTTGAGAGTATTAAACACAATGATTCCTAGATAAAGCACCAAAAGAGAGAATCAGACCAAACTTCATGTCCTCAGACGTTTAGGCCCAGAATCAACCTGACTGCCCTCTGATCCAAATTCCACTCCCTAGCCTTCACTCTGTCCTGGAGTCAGGGTGACCCAGAACTTGGAGTTAACCCAGACCTGATTTTTAACTAAATATTTATTTTAAAAATTATGCTAAAATCTACCTAACATAAAATTTACCATTCTAACCATTTGTAAGCCTACAGGTCAGGAACATTAAATACATTAAGTACATCCACCTGTTACATGATAACTGCCCATTCTTCCCCATCTCCAGCTCCTGGTAACCACCATTCTAGGTTTTCTATGAAATTGACTACAACCCAAACCTAGTTTTATGATGCATCATGTATAACTACATCAGCTCACATTCAAATAACAGTCACTCTGTTTGCATGAGCAATGAATCACACAGAAGCCTTGTCAGTAGCTTCTGTAACACTCCTTATTATATAGATGTTCACAGTGTGGCAGGGAGTGCTCAGTCCTTAAACTGGCAGATCACCTTTTCAAGCCTCTATGGCAGTTAGATGGGGCTACACAACTGGGTCTGGCCAATGGAGAATGGGCAGAAGTGATACGTATAATTTCCAGACCCAGCCTGAAACCTTCTGCACAATCTACCATGCTCTCTTCCCTTCCCACAGCAGCCTCTTGTTTAAGGTGGTGGTGTCAAAATTTGGGAGGAGCCTGAATCCTTGAATCCCTGCTTCGAGCAGAACTACCAAGAACTGGTGTTTAACTTCCATCAAACTGGCCCAGGAGCAAGAAATCAGATGCAGCTCTTGGGCATATTTGTTACTGCAGCAAAGCCTAGCCTAGCCTGACTAATATACAGCAGTTAAGCCACTTAAAAAAATCTTCTAGCCAGTAGTCACTGAAGTCAGGGTTCAACCCTAGGTCTTTCTGATACCAAATTTTGTGATTGTCAACATTGTATTGTACTCCTGTCACTTTATCCTATATTGCTTCCAAACTATTCATTTGAGATTAAACATGAGGTCTTAAAAAAAAAAATAAAATAAAAGACAATGCTTACTACAAAAGAAGGGAGGCATTTTAATGTTTCTCCATACTCAACTGGCTTTTTCTACATCATGCCCCCCCTAAAGAAAAATAAACTTCTTCTGTAGAGCTCCATCCATCCAGTTGATAAAAATCCTAACAGCCTCTGGTACTCACATCACGCAGACATTTAAACCTATTCTTTAAGAGACAATTCTCCAGCAATTTATTTTCTGTCACTGCGTGTGTTTCTGCCTATGAAGGATGATATTTTGTTCACCTTTAGTGCCTTTACCCCATCGTATTCTGTAGTAAATGTCCCCAAACAATGCTTTTGCACTATCCATTAGGTAGGGCTGTCTCGACTGGCTGTCAACCAGCAAGGGTGCCTCTTCCTGTCTTTGGTCTAAACATGATGTCATTTCTTCTTAGCATATCACCCACCACTATCTCCTGTTGAGTAAGTGTGTGTGTGTGTGTTTAAAAAAAAAAAAAGTATTTGAACAGTGTTTCTTCTTTATTCTATACCCATACAACACACATCATCACACATAGAGTTAGTCCAGTAGTTAATAACCGTTTTAAAATTTTGAAGTGGAAGGTATAGAAAAACCACCAAGAAATAGCACATAAATCTGGGAACTTAGAAAAGCAAAGTTGGATATAGAGTAGCAACAGCGTGGAAAAGAAAAATGCCAGGATACTTTTCACATTAAGGACTTAGGATAGCAAGGGGAGTACTTTTTACCCAACATTGAAATAGACTAGGGTAACAAGATTTAGCAAATAAAATACTGACATTTACTGTAGGGTTTTTAGATGTTCAGAGCTGTGGTGTGTACATTCCACAACTTACTTGCTGTGTGGCTTTGGGCAAGGTGTTCATCTCTCTGAGCCTCATTTTCAACATCTATAAAATGGAGATAGTAACATCTACCTTTCTGGACTGTTAGAGACATTAACCAATTGTATGTAGAGTACATGCCTTTCCTCCATTCAAATCACTATTCCTGCGAGTGAAATATTGCTCCCCAGCAAATTCTGTCTTCTTGAAAGTATGGAGCAGCCCAAGGTAACAGGAGCCTTCCTGAGGAAATGAAGTAGGACGCTGGGAAGGGCCAGGGGAAAATGCAACCCAAGGGAGCTGCAGAGGATCCAGAAGAAACCTTCCCTTTCCTTGAACTTTGCCCTGAGTGGGAGGAGCTGGGCCTCTGTTTTAGTGATAGGTCCCTAAGGAGAAGGCACCTTCTGTTGCTCCCACACCAACCTCTCCTCTCTGATTTGTTGATGTCTGCATTTTCCCCCTAGAAGGCCCAAACTCTCAATCCATTAGTTTCTTCAAATATTAGTTGGGCACCTACCACATATATTCTGGAGGCAGGGGGCAGGCGGTGGTGGGTGATATGCAGGGTTGCTTCTTAGCTAGAAGCAAAAGCTGTGATGGCAGAATTTTAGGTACTGACAGAGGCACTTCTGAAAGGAGAGGGAGTTTTCCAGGGACTCTTGAAATTATATAATTCCTTTATTCAACGGGCATTTTTTTGAGCACCTATAATGTCCTGGTCCAGGTACTAGGGATTGAAGAGAAAGACTGAAGAGACCCAGTTCTAGTCTTAGAGTTTCTTGCAGCCCCCTAAGCAAGGTGTTAAAAACAATACAATGTGGGAAGTGATATAAGTGTAAGAACAGGATGCCATGGGAACATAGAGAAAGGTCAGCAAATTCAGACTCATGGGGAATCAAGGAAGAAAGACTTCCTGGAGGAGGTAACATTTGGCTTGGGTCTTAAAGGAGGGGTGAGTGGATATTCAGAAGAGTGAAGAGACCAAGGAGAAAGACATTTCAGGCAGAAAATACAGCACATGCGAAAGTATGGATCAGCTCTGTAAGACCCACATGAAAATAATACAACAGCACCCGAAATAGTGGTAGACAACACTTCCAGAATGTTTACTATAAGGTACAGCTCTTTGCACTTATGATCTCATTTAATCTTCAGAATAGTCCCCTTTGGAGACAGGTGTTACTCATTTTCCCATTCTGCAAATGAAGAAACTGAGTCATAGGGAATTTAAATAATTTGTCCAAATTTACACAGCCAGTTAGCACCTGAGCTTAAAACTGAACCTGGCATTTCCAATTCCCAAAACAAAACTCTTAAAGCCTCTTCCATACTTCCTCTGAATCTTAATTTGGCATGTTGAAGCCAAGAGCCTAGCATTCCTTAGTCATCTGGTGACATATTTGTTGTTTTCTCTTCTCTTTCATGTGGGAATCTGGCCCAGTTTAAGACCCAGCAGATTGGGTATACATCAGGGTTCTTAGACTTCCTTCCTGCCCTGCCTGTGCCCAGAATTCCAGGCATCCATCTCCACAAAACACCAAATCTGAGAAAGTTTCTGGGAAAAATGAAATTGATGACCATTGTCACTCCTGGCTCTTTAATGAGACTACAGCCATACTTGAATTGTCATGGCCTCCCCCTTTTGACCCCTGTTTCCCCAGGCACTTAGTCATCCCAACAGACTCCTCTGCTGCTGGAGATGAGAGCCCATTAGGAGTCACTGCATTCTGTTAATTTGCCTTCCACTGTGGGCTGATTTTTCACTTGTTGACTTTCCTTATCTCATTTCCCTAGCTGGTCCATTTAGAAATAAATAATATTGTCAAGCTAAAAAAGAAAAAGAAAAAAATGCATTGGTCCTGTTGCTCTTGAATTCATTCCCTCTCCTGCTCTGCTCCGTATCTGAGGGAACTGCCCTTGCAGGCTGTGTTCCCCAGGTTTCAATGTAATTGACTTCCGCTGTCTTCAGCCAGTGGGAGGCGGTGGTGGGAGCTGTGAGGGTGAAAAAAAGTCAGAAGGCAGCACATTTCTTACTCCTCTCTGTCCCCGCCGTGATCCTAATAGTAGCTGCCTCTTCTCTACGATCTCATTCTCCAGGGATCTACCAAGGTTCTATAGGGAACGGTGGCTTTGGTAACACCACTTTTCCCCTTTGTTTCTCCTTCGTAGGGGATGACTCACTAACCCATGTTTTGCTTCTCAGCTCTCCCACCAACTGGGCAACCAATCCCCTGTATTAAATTCCTTCTGTTTCAAATACTTAGAGTGGTTTCTGTTTACCTGGCTGGAGCCTGACTGATACAAAAAAGGAAGCCAATTTGATAAGTAATGACCCTTGATAAGCTGGATCCAGCTCAATCTATACACTATTAGCAATCCAATCCGGCATAGTTCAGTTCCATTCAACTCAACTCAATTTAACTCAATTCAAATCAATAAACATTTATGGAGCACCTACTTTGAAAAAGACATTGTACTATGTGTTGTGGTGAGTGCTGTGTATTGTGTAAGATTGATGAATCACAGACCTGTACCCCTGAAACAAATAATACATTATATGTTAATAAATAAATACAAAAATAAAAATTATATAAAGCCATTGTACTTACTGGGTAGTTGGGATACAAAATAAAGAAATTATAATAACCCTCACACCCTCAAGGCACTGATGGTCTAATGGAATAAATGGGCAATAGAACCAAGAGTTAAGGTATTCTATGTAGTGAATTGCAATAAAATGTTTTATGAGGTGAGCTCTGGGGTGGGGAACTTTATTAGATGAGGGTTGAGAGAAGCTTCCCAAGGAAGCTGTACTCAAATAGAAAATATGGAATAAAGGCTACCAGGCAAGGAGAATAGTCCCATAATATAGGTGAGTAGATGGGCAATGAGGAGGTTTGAGAAATCTAACTTTCAGAAAACATAGCATGACAGTAAAAATCTGCCTCTAAATCCATCTAGAAAAATGGATGAATGGAGCAGAAGATTTATCTAAGAAATAAACCCTACAATAAGATTTTTATTTGATAAACATAATAAAAAAGTAAATAAAAATAAATTAAAAATAGCTAAAGAAATGGTATTAGGTATTAGGAGGTATTATTTAATTATCAGAGGAGAAATGTAGATTTCACCTCATACTTTTGACCAGAATTACTGACTGGAGAATTAGCCTCCCCCTTCAAGAAGTGAGAAAATCTAGAAGACAGTATAAGTTAAAGTTGATAGGATTTGGGGATGGATATGGACTTCCTACAGTATGAAACATGTGATGAAAAGAAAGATAATTTTGCACAAGTTATAGCTCAAATGCAGTATTAAAATTAACCTGAAATGAACTAGAATTGAAAGTTTGCAAAAAGAAATATGACAAAGGATGTGTATTCTTAATATATAAAGAGCTTTTACAAACAAATAGGAGAAAGCAAACAGTCCAGGGGAGAATATGAGCTGATGATACAAATGTGAAACTCATATAAAATATATGGGAAATTTTCAATCCATCAGTAACTAAAGATAGCAAAATAAAACAATAAGATTTCTTTCCCAATCACACTGGCAAACCATTTTGTTTTGTTTTCTAAATAAAAATGCTGCTGAGAGTGATATGAAAAGGGGTCACTCATCACTCCTGGTAAGAGGATGAATTATTACATTTCTGGAAAACAATTTGGTGGCGTGTATCAAGGGTCTTAAAACTGTGTATGATTTTTGTTCACATTTCAAAAATCTACCCAAAGTAAATAAGCAGAGATCCAGCCATCTTGGCATCACTTATAGTGAAAAATTGAAAATAACCTGTTTTAGGCAGTTTTACTGTGTGACATAATTACAGTGCTTCACACCATGCAACAATTATGATATAATGCAATAAAAACGCTAATCACAATGTTAAGTGCAAAGAAAAGCAAGAAACCAGATAAGAAAGGAGCCAGTCTTCCTGAAGGTGTCAGGGAAGTCCTAAAGAGAAGGTAATATTTTAAATAGGATCCTAAAGGAATAAGAGTTTTCCAGGTAGAGCAGAGAAAGTACCAGGCAGAAAGATGTATAAATGTAGAGACACCTGAAGGAATACATTTAAGGAATAGAAAGGAGTTAGATGGGGTGAGAGCTTAGAGTGTGCTCCTTGGGGTAGGAAGGAATGGTGAAAGGGGAGAAGCAAATTGGCGTAAGAAGGGTTTGGGTGTCATCCTGAGAATCAGGCAGTAGACAGTCAGTTTGGATTTGCAATCAGAATTGTGGAAGCATTCGTTCTGTTATAGGAAGTTCATGAGGCAAGAGACCAGCCAAGACTTGCTGAGGTTTGTGCTGAGGTTTGGCCCAAGGCAAAGGTGAGGGAAGGATTAGAGACAATGAAGGACTGGGGTTGCGGAGGCCAGGATAGCCAAAGATGTAATTCCTGGGTTTGCAACTTTTTGAGACAAATGGGAACAAATAATTTGAATACCCGTGGCACTTGCACTCAAGAATGGGAGAGGTACTGAAGAGGAAGGCAGTAAAAATAAATACTAGGGAAGAAAAATAGATTTCTGACTCAAATATTAGAAATTCCAGAAGAATACCTTCATACCTGCTGTCAGCCTTATCCAATGAAAACAAAACCTCTCATCCTCCCCGGAATGCATCTGGGCAGCTCAAGTCCACTCCCGAGACCCTGAGTTTCTGGTACTGACCTCATTCTAGGCTTTTCTCTATCAGTTTCTGCCATGGTGACAGTGGGAAAAATAAAAGTTCATGAAATACCACCTTTGAATCTGCTATGGAGGAGAGGGTGCAGTTGGTGTCCAAACGCCAAATACGGATTTTCTGCAAACATCTACAGTAGTCCCTCCCTGAAATGGGTGGATAATTTTGGACACTGGAAATTGGTTGTGCGAGGCACACATGCACACCACTCTACCCTAAGCACCCTGCATCCATTTTTGCCGTCCTTTAATGAGAGGCCCTTTGCAAAGCTGATCTGAATGCCCAGGAAAACAGTTCCATATATTACTGTGACATTCTTTATATAACCAGAAAAAAGGCAGGGGTTGGGGGTTGGCTTGTAGGGCGGCAAGCTGTGTCCGGTAATAAGGCCCTCGGTTTATAGGTTAATTTTTCCATCAGCTGAAGAGGCTGCCTTCTCAGGCATGTCGGAGAGAGGAGAATTTATTACCCAAGGCACTGCTGTCATTGGGAATGCAGGTAAATAACCACATTGCAAATGTGGTGTGAAGGGGACATGCTTCTGCTCAAAGTTGGCAGGTGCAGAGGTGTTAAGGAGAGCTCAAGGCCTGGGGTGGGGTGGGGGACAGCTTAGCCTATGTATTTGGGCTTTTGTCATTTGGGGACACTGGCACGGTCCCCCTGGGGAGTCCAGATACGCAGCCCTGGTTAAGCCCAGGGCAGAGAACTGATGGCACATTTTGGAGCCTGTTTCCAAACAGCACTGTCATTATTACTGAGGGCTTTAAATAAGCGGTAGCCTGGTGACAAAGGGATTTAAAATGCCAAGAGTGTGATTGTTTAGTAAAAGCTGGCAATTAACCTCCATGACCCCTATTATCCACTGGTTTTCTCAGAATTAGGTGCCAAGCCCAGATGAAGTTTCGACCCTATATTATAGGCTCAAAGTCTATGGTGACAATTAACATTCTGGGCCTAAGTCCCCCAGGGGACAAAGCTTGAAAAAACGTCTTTTTCTAACTTCCACTCCGCTGTCCTCCCCTAAATACCCATCTTTGGACCATCTTTGGGGTCCTCTCATTGTAGCTTTCATCTTGTGGACTCCCCATAATTTTTTGGGTAGCACCAAACTCTTGCAAAGATACAGAACCTCACATAACATTTTAGTTGAGGAAGATGGTATAGGTTGGGTGGAAAGTGCTGGTCTATTGAGACCTAATCTTTGGGATCCCTTTAGATCAGGAGTCAGTAAATATTTCCCGTAAAGGGCCAGACAATAAATATTTCCAGCTTGTGGTCCAAATGGTCTGTTATGACTTGTCAACTCTGCTATTGTAACATTGAAGCAACTAGAGACTATATACAAACAAATGGACCTGGTTGAGTGCCAATAAAACTTTATTTACAAAAACAGGAGGTGGGTGGGATTTGGCCCGTGGGACATACATAGTTTTGTTCACTCTGAGCTAGATCAGTGGTGTCCAATGAAAAGACAATGGGAGCCACATGCATAATTTTTAATTTAGTAGCAACATTTTTAAAAGTTCAATAAATGTCTGGAAGTTTATCATTTCAACATGTGATTGACGTAAGTAAGTATTGATGAGATATTTTACATTCTTTTTTCGGTATTAAGCCTTCGCTATCCAGCGTAGCTTACATACTTAGAGAGATCTCAGTTTGGAGGGACCACATTCCAAGTGCTTGATAGCCCATGTGGTGAAGCACTAGGGGGCTGCTCTTGTCTGTCTGGTTAAAACGGTTCATTGACATCACTTTTGGATTCCAGCTCATGGGAAGAGGCAAGGAAGGGGAGCATCTCCCAGATGTAGAGTCAAAACTCCAAATCGCATGTCGCTTTCTTTGACCTGATATTTGTAAGACTCCAGTCACATGGACACATCATGCTGGAAAAGAGTGTGGGAAATGTAGTTGGAAGCTGGGTGGCCATGTAGCCAGCTAACTCTTGGCAGGGCCCATTCTATTACTGAGAAGAAGAAGGGAGGGAAAGGTATTGGTAGAAACAACTTTTGTCATACCATCTAACTTGTATTGAATTGTTCAACAGTCTTCTCTCTGATTCAGGTTGATCCTGAAAGTCAATCTGTTGGGATGGGAGGGAGATGGGGTTGTGGTTTGAGATCCCTAACCATCCCTCTGTCTTTTCTTTTTTTTTTTTTAAGATTTTTTTTTTTTTAATTTGACAGAGAGATCACAAGCAGGCAGGCAAAGAAAGATAGAGGAGGAAGCAGGCTCCCCACTGATCAAGGAGTCCGATACAGGACTTGATCCCAGGACCCTGAGATCATGACCTGAGCCAAAGGCAGAGGCTTTAACCCACTGAGCCACCCAGGTGCCCCCCTCTGTCTTTCTTTGAAGACCCTCTCCATCTCCTGCCCCAACAATCCACCTGTATTTTTCCTGCTGCTGCCGTAACAAACTATCACAAACACGGTGGGTTAAACAATAGATGGTTATTCCCTCACAGCTTTTGAAGCCAGAAATCTAAAATCAAGGCGCTGGCAGGGCCACCTTCCCTCCAAAGTCCTTGTGGGGAGAATCCTTCCTTGCCTCTCCTAGCTTCTGGTCAATCTCCGAGCCTTCCTTGGCTTGTAGACTCATCTCTCCTATTTCTGCCTCCGTGTTGACATCACCTCTCCTCTGTATCTCTCTCTCTCTCCTTATTCTATAAAGATACAAGTCATTGGATTTAGGGCCCACCCCAAATCCAGGATAAATTTTAAATTATGCCTGCAAAGACCCTATTTCCAAATAAAGTCACATTCTGACATTCCAGGTGGACATGAATTTGGAGATACTATTCAAGCCACTGCACTACCTTGCCAGAACTCTGAATCATGCCAGAAGCTTTCTAAGCACCTTTCTCCACAATAGTCCTGGATTTATGCTGCTCAAAACCCTTTACATGTACAAAGTTCAGTGCTGGAAAAGAGCCCTGGGAGCTTTTTGAGGACCTCGCAAATGGCAGGAGGATCCAGCAAAGACTGAAGACGGGTGTGCAGAGTAGAAGCCCCTCAGCACTGGAGGTGGTGGAAGGAAGTGGGAAAGAGAATGCAGAAGCAAAACTGCCTCTTTTCACACCTCCACTAGGAATAAATAAGTGTACCCATCATGCCCTATGGGTGGAAAAAACATAAACTCCACATCCTGAGATAAAACAACAACAACAAAACAAAACAGAAGAACAGGATCACCCTGCCTAGTTCTAGTACCCAACATAAACAATTCCTTAAGTATTTCCTGGCCATTGCTGATTACCCAGAAAAATGCCTTTCTCCCTGTCTTGTGCAATGCTGATGTCTGCAGACAGGAAAATGGTGGTCCTACCTGAAAACTGCTCTCATTCCAGCAGGAATAGACGAGTGCAAAGTTGGTAAACTTGGTAGTTTTGTAAGTTTTTCTTTTCTTTTCTTTTTAAATATTTTATTTATTTATTTGACACACACACACACACACAGAGAGAGAGAGAGAGAGAGAGAGAGAGAACACAAGCAGGGGGAGTGAGAGAGGGAGAAGCAGGCTCCCAACTAAGTAGGGGGCCCAATGTGGGGCTCGATCCCAGGACCCTGGGATCATGACCTGAGCCAAAGACAGATGCTTAAAGACTGAGCCATCCAGGTGCCCCTTGGTTTTTCTTTTCAATACCTGTTGGGTTTTTAATTTTCTGACTTTCTCAAAAAATTCTTCCTTTCTGTTGCCTTAAGTCTTCCATCCTCAGTTTCTTCACTGTCAAGTGGTGAAAATAGTGATGTTGACCAGGATGAGCCCTTCCTCTTGCTCTGTAGTCCTGTTGACTTTGTCTCTTGTCCCTTTATTCTTTCTACTTCTGTCTACCTCCACTCCACCATCTTTGTTCAAATATCACCTGGGGTATTGCAACAATTCTAACTGGTCAACCTGAAGCTTTTTGCCTCCCTATAGTTCAATATATATATACACACCAATCTATTTATATAACACCAATATATAATCATATATATATGTGTGTGTGTGTGTGTATATATACTAAGACTATTCTAAGAAGTTTTATATAAACCAGTATTAATTAACATAATCCTCTCATTAATATCCTCATATTTCACACAAGTAAACAGAGAGATAACACAGCTAATAAGTGGTAAATTTGGGACTTGAACACAAGGCTAGAGGCCACACTCTTACCTACTGCTCTGGACAATAGCCTAGTGCTATTGTGCTATGTGCCTACCACCTCACCAACCTCCTCACTCCCTGCACTTCAGTGACAGTGGCCTTCTTCCACTTACTATACCCCTTCTACAATCACCACAGGGCCTTTGCATGCCATCTACTGAGCATGCTCTTCCTTCCCCTTTTAGTGAAGGTAACTCCTCCTCACTTCCTAGACCTTGGTTTAGGAATGCCATGCATGATCTCCTCCAGTAGATCAAGTTCCTTCAGAGAGGCTTCCAGAGCACGGAGAACTTCCTCTGCACAGCACATACCCCATTTGTGCCTCCCATCGGTTTGGGTGATTACTTACTAATACCCCTGCCTCCCAACTTCCCACCTCCTTCAGTGCACATGGAAGCTCCATGAGGACAGAGTTCTGCTCTCTGCTATCCCTCCAGGGCCCAGCATGGGCTCTGACTCACAATATCTGCAGAATAAGGAAGTGGATGAAGAGGATGCTGATGAATCACTGATGCCTGATATTAGATTTTTTAAAAAGTCCTTATTGCCACAGCTTACAAAAAAACGAATAAGAGACACAGAGGACTGAAAATGTGGTTTTGTTGTACAGTGTGGTGCTAGTTATGGTTCTTGGCCATTGGCCCTGATGCATGCAGCAGAGACAAGCAGGTGGTCGTGGAGGGAGCCTGGGTCTTGGGTCCAGAGAGACCTTGATTTGAAACCCTTTCTTGGGGCTAATGTTCTGCCACATTTCCATGGATTTCAAATGCTCTTTTTTTCCTTCAAATTTTAATGTTTTTGAAAGCACAATTGATCTTACAACTGAGCTGTACACTTAATGAAGTGTATTTTTTGTTGGTCCCTGTGAAGCAGTTATGAAATCAATGGTGAGTCCCACAGTCAATGGCATTTTAGAATTGAGGTAATTCCATTTGTGGCCTTGGGTAAAGTCTTTGCTTTTCTGAGACCTAATTTCCTTATCTATAAAAGGGCAGAGTTGTCGTAAATATTGGAGATGTATATAATGGCCTCCGCACAGTGACTCGTGGCTTTAATTCATCAATAGAAAGTCTATTATGAGTTTCATAAAATATGTGTCAGATGAGGGTTTTGCGAGAATAATCTGTATCCTTGTATGGTCAGTGACACATTTGGCTACTCACAATTTTAAAAAGGAAAGAAGGTTTAAGGGGCTCTTTCTTCTTTACATTTTAATTAATGCTGCTCAAAACCTTTTTCTCATATCTTTATACTGTGAGACAAGCCTTCACCAGTACCGTCACGGGAAGAGAGGCACTGTTGAACCTGTCACTAGGGTGCACTCTTAAAGCTCCCTTGTTCCTTCACTTTCTGAAGACTCTACAGATAGTCTACATGAGGGAAGCAAAGTCCTATGTACATTACAAATTATACGGAATTTGACTCATCTACCAAGCACATCTCTCTCTCTCTCTCTCTTTAAACTCAGGGCAATTACTTGTTCTATTTCTACATCTAATGCTCTTTTCCAGTTTATTCTTGGTGAGCATTAGTCAGTGCCGCTATATTTTCGGAAAGGATTCTATTTGCTCTGAACCAGGAACTGGAGTATAATCTCAGTTAGTCATCTGAAGTCTTCATCTCCGTCACTCTTTGTGGTTCATCGACTTGAACTGGGATGCGGATAATGACATAAAGGAAGCCTTCAGAGGGTCCTGTGAAAAATCATGCCTTTATGAAGGACCTCTTAAAGTACCCTTAAAAATAATCACAAGACCAAGAGCTGTCTTAAACATATTTAACTTGGTAGGCAAGTAAGTGCTAAGAATAAATGAGAAAACATATATTTAGATTAAAAACAGAAAAAGCAACTGCTGAGTGAGGGCAGAGAAAAAGTATAAAGTGGACTGAGCACATTTTTCAAGAAAAGAGACTTAAATTCATTTCCTGCTTATTGGCAGAGTCAGCCATAGCGAAGGACAGACTTCAAAGCATACCTTTTCTTTTGACCAGCTTTTGCGATGTCGGCAAAACATTTTTCGTCTCTATTTATGCTGCTATGATAAGGTTTTTCATTATTTGTTATTCCATTACTCCTCAGGTCTTTTAAGAGTTGATTTGATTTTGGGAGACAGCAAAAAGCATTGAGAATTAAGTTGAATACACCTGATGATAAAGTAAGGTAATGAGTGTGTGTGCATGCGTGTGTACGTGCACACACACACGTTTGTATATGTGTATACAAGATCTTCCAAACTGACCATAAATGAAACTGGTTGTAGCAGGTTAAACAGTGCCTCCTCCCCCACAGAAAATGTCCATGTCTACGTCCCACTCTGAGGAATCTATGTGAGTTTATTGAAGAAAAAGTGTTTGCAGAGATAATTAAGGATCTCAAAATGAGATCATCTTCTGTTATTTGGGTGGGCCTTGAATCTAATGACAAGTATCTTATAAGGAAGAGACAGGAGGAGACAAGGAACACAGCCTAGAGAATGCCATGTGAAGACAGAGGCAGAGACGGGAGTGAAGCAGCCATTAATCCAGGAACATGGAGCCAGCAGTAGCTGGAGCAGACAATGAAGGGTTCTCTGAGAGCCTTCAGAGCGAGGACAGCCCTGCTGACAGGCACCTTGACTGCAGGTTTCTGGTCTATGGAACTAAGGGGATAAGTTTATTTTGTTTTAAACTGCCATGTTGTGCTAATTTGTTACAGCAGCTCCAGAAATTTAATACACTGGCTTATTTTTTGGCTTGAAAATGTGGTTTTGAGACACTTCTCAAAGAGAAAGGAATTTCAGAACTAATCTGAGCAGTGATATTATCATTAGAATAAGTGTCTATTTTCCTCTAAGGTATGCTTAAAATAATTTCTCGCCATCTGTATCAGTCATTGTCCAACTAGGGAAATTGAAACCACTGTGGGTATATAGAGAGAGTCAAATTAATACAGTAATTTATTATTCCACAGACGAGAGAAGCCAAAAGGACACAGAGAGGGAACTGAGAGATTGGCAGTAGCAGGAGGCCATGACCACCACTTGAGAGGAGGTGGTGGTCAGAGGTCAGGGTCACCAACAAGAAGCTGGAACCATGGTGGGCTTATGGAGTGGGAGATTCTACCAGGTAGAGAGGGAAGAAAGGAATGCCTCAGCTTCTCCCATGTTGTTCCCTTCCATCTTCTTCAGTCCTTCCCATTAGCTGAGCTCAGCCAGCAGCTCCCTCACAGGGAAGCCCAAGAAACCACCTCCAGGGAACAGAACAGGGAAATGCAAGGAATGGATTAAGAACTTGGTTGCCCAGGACCTGGGGTCTATCATGAGGACACATTGCAGAAAAAATGCTCTAGAGGTCAGATGGCATTCTACCTATTTCCTAGATTTGGAATCATTCCCTTGTATATTCATACGTATGTGTATATATATCATATACATATATATTTTATTTATATGTAAATAAAAATATAGAAGACATATATATTTTAGGGGCGCCTGGGTGGCTCAGTGGACTAAGCCGCTGCCTTCGGCTCAGGTCATGATCTCAGTGTCCTGGGATCGAGCCCCGCATCGGGCTCTCTGCTCAACAGAGAGCCTGCTTCCCCCCCTGTCTCTGCCTGCCTCTCTGCCCACTTGTGATCTCTCTCTCTCTGTCAAATAAAATAAATAAAAATCTTTTAAAAAAAGATATATATTTTATTTATAAATACATATTTAAATAAAATATATATATAATATATAATTTATATAATTATATGTATATAAATATATAAAAATAAATATATATAAAATATACATATTTTATTCCTCCCTCTGTGGCAGACAGGATAATGGTTGCCCAAAAATGTCCACATGCTAGTTTCTTAAGTTATCCTGGATTATCTGGCATAATTATGGGGGTTTTATAAGTGGGAGGGAAGAGGGTCAGAGATTCAGGAGGAGACGTGATGTAGGCAGAGGCTAGAACCGTGGCTCTGCAGATGGAGGCAGTGGCCACGAGCCATGGAATGCAGGCAACCTCCAGAAGCTGGAAAAGGGAAGGAAAGGATCCTCCCCTAGAGCCTCCAGCAGGGAATGGAGCTCTGCCAGCACTTCAACCTTAGCCCAGTGAGACTAATTTTACATTTCTGACCTCCAGCATTGTAACATACTCAATTTATGTTGTTGGAAGCCACTAAGTTTGTGGTCATTTCCTACCGAAGCAATAAAAAACTTATTAGTTTTTTACCTTCTACTGCAAATAGCAAAATAAAACATCCAACATTATTATATCTCCAGCTGACACGATGTGCAAACAGCAGAAATGGGAAAGAGTGCTTTTTCCTTCCCACTCATTTCTCAGTGTATCTCTCTGCAATGGAAGCTCCAGGAAAGTCGAAGCCTAAGCAAATAACGGTAGTGACTCCATGCGATCCTGGGAGTTACAAGCCACACTGTTTACAGTGAATGACATTACAGTTGTCTTGTGTTAGAGTTTGATTTGCACCTACAGATGGCATACAGTTGAATGCCTCTAGGCAATAGGCAATCCCACTGCATTCTGACAGATGCCCCTTTTCGACGCTTCGGCATAATCGCTTTACTTTGGTGGGTGGTTGACATGACTTTGGTGTATTTATTAAAGCTATAAAATGTTTCATGCTATTACTGGAGTGTCTTCACTAAATGAAATGGGCTTGATTCAGATAGATTAAGTAGGAAAAGCATATTTAATAAAATAATAGCTCATGTGTTTGCAGAGGCTTTTAAATCTAATTAACAGTAGGGCTCATGGCATTGACATTCTTTTCTTCTTTCTCCATGCAAGGGAGGCAGGGAAGAGAATGACAAAGGCCAAAAATAAGGACAGAGATTCTTTTGAAAATAAGAGATAACTCTACAACCTGGCAATTGCATTACTAGGTATTAACCAAAAGAAGTGATCGGAAGGGACACCTGCACCCCAATGTTTATAGCAGCAATGTCCATAATAGCCAAACTGTGGAAAGAGCCTGGATGTACAACAATGGAGGAATGGATAAAGAAGATGTGGTTATTACTCAGCCATCGAAAAATGAAATCTTACCATTTGCAATGATGTGGATGGAACTAGAGGGTATTATGCTAAGCTAAATAAGTAAATATGAGGAAGCCAATTTATCATATAATTTCACTCATCTGTGAAACTTAAGAAACAAAACAGGAACATAGGAGAAGGAATGGGAAAAATAAAATAAGATGAAATCAGAGAGGGAGACAAACCATAAGAGACTAGGCCATCGGAAACAAATTGAAGGTTGCTGGAGGGAAGGTGGATGGGGAGATGGGATATCTGGGTGATGGGCATTGAGGAAGGCACTTGAAATAATGACCACTGAGTGTTGTATGCAACTGATGACTCACTAAGTTCTACCCCTGAAACTAATAATACACTAGATGTTAATTAACTGAATTTGAATAAAAGAAAATTAGATTAAAAAAAGAAAGTAAGAGATAACAGACTAATGATAACAGTAGTAGTAGCAACAATAATATATGATTTAACTCTCTAGAATCTATGCTATGGGAGGACTGTACATACCCTTTTCTTTTGGTTCTCATGACCTCATGAAAGAAGTATGATTAGTCACAATATGCAGCTGAAGCAGCTGAGTCTCGGTAGATCAAGTTCATCCAGGTGGTAAGCATCTGAACTGGAACTCTGGAATCAAATTTTTTCAGCACTATATTCAGGTTTTTGGGGTTTTTTGCTTTTCAGCGTGGCTTTCTGTCCTTTGGAAAGGGGAGAACACCTTCACTCAACAAAAATTTATGCATGGCATGCATTTGTTAAATATCTATCACATTCATATATGAATAAATGAATGAAAATTTCCAACCAGCTACAGCACAACTCCAGGCAAGTTACCTGCTAATCTACACCTGTGCAACGTGATGCAAAAAGGCAGGACTGCTTCTGGTTTGGAAAAGAGTGAATGACTTGAGTTCACCCATTTGTTCAATCACTCATTTCGTCAATGAACATACATCGCTGAGGATTTACCATGAACCAGGTACTGTGCTGGCCAGTGGGAGTTAGGGGTAGGAAAGACACATTTCAGGGGCACCTGGGTGGCTCACTTAGTTGAGCATCTGGCTCTTGATGCAGGCTCAGGTCATGATTTAGGGTTGTTACAGGGAACCACACGTCAGTCTCCGCAGTCCGTGCAGAGTCTGCTTGAGGTTCTCTCCCTGTCTCCTCCAACTTCTGCCCCTCCCCCTGCTCATATGCACAAGTTCTCTCCATAGGGCCAGGAGCCTCAGCACACTCCGATGCCTGGGACAACATCATAGACTCACAAAGCCTAGACCTGAACACAACCTCGGAGAGCATCTTCAGGTGAAAGAGCATTCAGCTGACCAGCTGGGCTCTAGTTAAGGGTGAAATGGGCCTGGGTGGTTTTGGTCTGCTGCTTACTAGCTAGACTTCCAATGCTGTACTTGTTCACTTGGGGAGATTAGGACATACCCTGGAAGGCTGAAGCGAAGTTCAGAAATGACATAAGATGCTTAGATGTAAGATGACATAAGTGCTTGCTTAGGATCTGTCCATGGGAAGCACTCAGTCAAGGTTGAAATGTATGTCGATCTCTCTGGCACACTTTTGACTCACCTGGATTGCCTCCCGCCATCAGTGAATGGTCCTGTTCATGCAGTGTTCTTACTCCTCTCTATTGCAAGTGCCTTCAAGACTGGTGAGACAAGGTGGGAATATAAAATGTTGGGACTGCCTATTTTTCATAACTCTTTAAAGTGCAGGTTCCAATAAATACATAAATAAATAAATACAGCTTCCAGATACATAAATACATACATACATATATACCTACGTACATATATAAAAAGTACAGTTTCCAGATCGCAAACCTCCTGGTACCATGACTTGTCAGAGCACCCCCAGCATCTTCAGAGTCCCTTCTCCAGACTGCTCCCCTTCTTGCTTGCTGTGTACAGTATATTCTTTACATGCCAGACCTTGTCCTTCCGCTGCCTTCCAGAGGCTTCCCATTGCACTTAAAATGAGCATAAGCCTCCTACTGTGGCCTGAGAGAGCCCTGCTGGCTTCCTGGCCCTCGCACCTGACGTTTCCATGTGCTTCCACATATATAGTAGGGCATTCCTAGATCCCTCACCACTCTGCCTTATTCAATGCTATGTCCTCAAAGGCAGTGCTCTGTTCCTACTCTCCAAGCTTTGCCTGCTTGTATTCCCTTCATGATACTGACCGCTGGGCGTTTACTTGTTTATTGTCTGTCTCCCACACTTACAGAAGTTCTAAGAACACTGACTGCTTCCTTCACTTCTGCATTTCCAGGGCCTAGAGCAGAACCTGCCCCATATCAGGGGTTCCATAAATATCTACTAAATAAATGAGCAAATTCTTCACAACAGTGAGGTTTTTTTTTTTTTCCTTCAACTCAAGGAAACCCACCTCTATACTTCAATAACATATTATAAATATCTAATTTTTCATTGTGCATGCTTGAATTATAACTGTCTAACAACACCACCAAAAAAGAATTAGAAACTTCCTATTTTCCCGTCCCATAGACCTGTGGGCCACAATGAAAAGAACAGACAGAAGACAGGCGTTTATGCCCCACACACCCAAAACACCAGTGAGGAAAACCTCCTTAAGCTCCATGATTGCCTGCGAAAAGCCCAGACAGACCAAATGAAGAAGAATTCCAGTGCCAAGGAAATTAAATCTGCAGCCAGAAAAGACAGGCTCTATAACTCCACAAAGAGCTATAGTATGTGTAACCTACAACACACACAAGGAGGTGGCTTAGAGGTCTTCAAATCGGCCACCATGTTTCCTGGGCACTTGAAGAAAGTGACTTGAAAGTAAAGTAGCCTGGGTAGCAAGGCTTAACACTGATGGTTTATTCGGGAAACAGATGCATTGGAGCTGTGATCCAGCGGATGATACGGAAGGATGGCATGAGACGATGCTGATCTCAGTGTGCAAACTAGTTCTTGGGTGATGAAAACATCCTGTTTTTATGTATAAAGCAGATACACAGACAGATTTCACAGGGGAGGCAGTTAGGAAGAAAAACGTCTAAACATTACCCAGATGTAATTCACCTAACCAACCACTGTGAGGTTGGGATTGTTTGACTACTTTACAGATGAGCAAATTGATTCTCACGAAGAGTAAGGGGAATACTCGGGCTCACCCAACTCTAACTGGGGAGCAGGGACTGGAAGTTCCAAAGTGCCATGTTGTTCCAGAAAAACGTATTTCTAATGAAATCCCTAGGAGGTTCTTAGGTTCACTCAGTGCTGTTGGAACATTCTGTTAACAGGGCAATACATAAATTTGGGAGCTGGATGTCCTTCCAACTTCCCACCAGGAAACTTTCTGACGTCTCAAGGGTTCCAGAGCTCCTGCATTGGGGACCTGTTTGTCAACGTGTCAGAGACCTCCCAATTATGTCATTAGTGTCTGTGTCTCCTTATGAGAACACAAGGTGGCAGGGCGTGGAGGAATTACGCAGACCTCACGAAGCATGAGAGGAGATCTAAAGGAAACCAAGAAAGAAATGCCAAGTGAAAAACCATCAGGCTCTCTCCACATAGGTCTTTGGGTCTATAAATGACAGTGAAGCCAAGCTCTGTCCCCTATGCGCTGCATGACCCAGGCAAGTTACTTAACCTCAGTCTCCCCATCCAGGGGAAGGGTGTGAGGTTTCCCCATCCGGGAGAAGGATATGAGGACTAATGAGATATTCTGTGAGAACGGACCCCCTAGGCTCCGCTAGGGAAGGGGCTTGTGTCTCCATGACTGGCCCACTATCTTCTACGATGAACAGTTTCCTTTTTCTGGGGGTCCTTCCGCTTCATTCCAATGTTTGGTGTGTCCCAAATGATTCAGCAAGCAGGCAGGACAAAGCGCAGAGTCCCGGTGTACATTTTCAAGTGGTTCCATTTTCTGTGGGCATCACAAGGAGTCATCAGCAAGCACAGAACTGCTAGTTGGGCAAAGAGCAAATCCAGGCAGAATGGTAAAATCATGTAAAACCTCAAATTATTTTCAATACTCTTTAATGTTTTAAGAGCCTCTATTTATATGCAATTGACATAATAATTCCTAATTACTTTTCCCCACTCATTAAAGCACATCTCTTAAGAGTGTTTACTCAGCCTCCCTATTTTAGGACCAGTTCTTTTGGTTCCATGTACATGAATGTAGTTAATTTCCATTTTTTGATGCACAGGAAGTAAATCCCCCCACCCCCGCACACACACACCACCTTACACTTCTGCAGTTTGATTTGCCATTTTGTTGACTTTCCTCCTTTCTCTGGTTGGTATGTGTCCTGCACTTAGGCGGCAGTGGGGACTGTTAGAAATGCCACCCCCACTGGAGTCAGAAAAAAATAGGTGAATCCTAGCGCTGCCACTTCCTGGCTGGGTGAACTTGGGAATGTTGCTCCAGCTCTCTAAGCCTCTCTCCTTATGTATGGGATGAATATGGTGATTCCTGATGTGTGAATTCACGAGATCTTGTTGACTGTGATAGCATTCTTCATAGCAGGAGCAGAAAACTCAACTCAAATTAGCAGAAACAAAATAATATACTTTATTGGTCATGGAACAATGAAAAATAAATCCAGAAGTATGGAATGTCAGAGATTCAGCTGACAATGTGAGTAAAAGGGACATCCCTCATGTCCACAGTGGGATAGACCACTGCCTTCAAGATGGAACACCAACTGTGCTCCTGCCTTCAAGACGCAAGACCAACTGTGTTCCTACACTCTGCAAATACCAAAGGAAAATGATTCTTTTGGTAATTAATTCACTTATTGTGAAACTTTTTAAGTCTGCTTTGTAAATTTGGACACATGAGTCTGCTTTCCACTGGAAATTTTATGAACTCTAAATATAGATAAAGTATTTCTGATGAAAATTTAGTGCTATAAGAATAAATTATTTGAGCTATAAAATACACCAGTATATATATAAGTGTAAAGTACATTGCTGAATTCCAAAAGGCTGAGAATGGAGAAAAATGAAAATATCTCAATAAGTTTTATTTTGGTTATATGATGCAACAATAATATTTTAAATATTATAAGTTATATTTATAAATTAATATATGTTATGAATTGAACTGTGTCCCTTCAAATTCTTACATCAAAGCCCTGGTCCTCAGTACTTAGAATGTGACTTTATTGGGAAATTGAGTTACTGCAAATGTAATTAGTTACAATGAGGTCATATCGAAGTAAGATAACCTTGTTGGGTGTCCTTATAAAAGGAACAGCAAATGGAGAAAAGATACACACAAAGGGAAGATAATGTGAAGACCCAAGAAAGAATATCACCTGCAAGTTAAGAAATGCCAAAGATTGACAGAAAACTGCCAGAAGCAGGAGAGTAGCATGGACCACACCCTTCCTTCCTAGACCCCAGAGGAAACAAACCCTCTGGATACCATGATTTTAGACTTCTCCTCCACAACTATGAGACAGAACATTTCTGTTGTCTAAGCAACCCAGTTTGTGTGCTTTGTTATAGTAACCTTGAGGAGCTAACACACAAGTTGAATAAGATATCCTATTAAGGTTAATTTCACCAGTTTTGTTCTTACTTTTTAAATACATAGTTAATAAGAAGTTAAAATTACACACATAGCTTGCATTATCTTTCTACAAGACAGTGCTTCTCTGGGGGATAACACAGGTATTAAAAACATAAAGACAGGGCCACTTCAGCTACCTAAGGGTGCTCAGGAAAAGCTTCTTGAAGAAGTGGTGTTTAGACTGAGGCCTGGACCATCTCTAGGGCTTTATTAAGTGAGGGAATGCTGAGTGGTGTGTGGAAGGACAGAGGACTCCAAGTAGAGGGAATGGTTTGCACAAACACTCAGGTAGAAAAAAGCACAGCTCTCGCCTGAGCTGTCCCCAGTAATGATATGCCCTCAATTGCCAAAATACTCCTTTGGTGCACTCAGCCCCCATGGGGGTAAATCCCTCCCTATACTCCCACCCTATTGCCACAGAGCAACACCGTGGATGTGGAACAGTAAAGAAGAATCAAAAGAGAGTCAAAAGTTGATGGGGAGCATTGGGTACAAATGAAAGTATGAGTAAATAATTTTAATAAACAGATGTAAATAAACCATTCAGACACACATGGAAGATAAGATGAGCCTGTTACCAAGTTTAATGATTTCAAATTACTAAAACATTCCCCCATCATCATTCAAACACAACAACTCACATGAGTCAGTGGCTTCCAGGTGTCTTTTTCATGATAGTCAATGGGACCTGTTTGTATTGGGTAATTGGAGAAAACAATCCCAATCACCCCACAAGGGTTTTATTGACTAGAAGCCAAATAAGACACCCCCAGATCTAATCTCTGTGCCCAGAAGAGGAACCCATCATCCATCCAGAGGATGTAAACCCAATACAGCAAGCCAAGAATGTAGATGAGCTAGGAAATTTGTTCAAGAAGGTAACAGAATGAAAAGATGGAGAGAGAGAAGAAGAGTTATATATTGATTTCCAAGCTCAGTCTTGTACCTTTAAATATATCTGATTTCTTGTGAAAGAATTTCCTCTATACTTTGAAAAATGAAAATGTAGGTGGTTAACACTAGAAGAACATCTTGGAGTCACTCTAATCCCCCTTTCATGTTCTGCTGAAAGTTTGAACCACTGAAAGTTCCTACAGCATCATTCATTAATTGATTCAAATAACCATTTATGGAGCCCAAAGAGGTTCAGTGATTAAGGTCACAGAGCCAGTTGGTGACAGAGTCTATCATTTTTGTCTGGAGCATCAGTCCCCATGATGATAGTATAGCAACTTTCGCACCATGTAATAGGAGCCTCCTCATCTTAGACCAGAGATCTGAGTAACTCCAGGAGTCTAGAGTGCTTTTGGTCCTCCATGACTTCTCTTTGAGGTTTTTTCTCTTCATGGTCCATTCCAAGTGCTCCAATCCCAACACTGTGCAGGATGCTTCCTCACTCTCACGACAGGGATGCTAGCATGAACATTGGTCCTTCCTTCCTTCTTTCATGTATTCATCAACAAATATTTGAGAATCTATGATTCAGAGACCATGTGAGGCACTGGGGTCAGAAGAGCAAACCAAAGATGATCATCTCTGCCCTTGGGCCCCAGAAATATACCATCTCAATGCCATCCATTCATCCGCTCAATCTTCACTATTTACTGAGTGACTAGTCAGTGCTAGGGGCTTTTCTAGACCCTCGGGAGACAGCAGAGAATAAGACAGGCAAGGTCTCTGCCTGTGTGGAGGTGCCATTCTATGAGAAAAACAGTATTAAACAAATAAACCAGCCAATGAATATATACTATGGTGAGTAGTGGGAAGTGCTTATGAAGGAAAAGCTGTGTGAACAGATGGAGGGTCATGGAGATACCATTTTAGATGAGTGGAGGTGAGGACAGCTTGGTGAAGACAGGACATGGGAGAAGATATGAGAATGAAGTGTGGGTGGAGCCTCTGATGACTGAAGACGAGTGATGGGCTATTAGTCCACCCAAGGGCAGACATGACAATGAAGGAGTCCTGTGTTGTCTCGGTACCTGGGATGCCTGAGTGGGGGAGAGGCTTCTCAGAGAGGAGTGGGTCTTCCCAGAATCTCTCTGCCTGCCTCTTGGCTGATGAAGTTGTATGTGATGTTGCCCAGTGTCCTCTTTGACTGGAGACAGGACAGCCTGGGGACTGAGGAGAGCCAGCTGGAAGAGTCAAAGTCAGAGTAACAGAAGGGACACTGACTGCCACTGGAGATCACAGTCCTCCCGGCCCTTGGAAGCCCTTCATCCATTTAGGAGAGGGGAGCATCATTTCCCAGAGCTGCATGACTGGAACCTGCTTATCCCTGGAGCCATGAGTTTGAGCTGTGGGGTTCCTGTCACCTGGCTTTGGGAAATGGATCAGCAGCCAGGACAGAATGTGCCGCATGCTATGTGGGCAGGCTCACCCAGCATGCACCGCAGGGTCACTACCCTGGTACACAGACACTTTCCAAACTGGACACACCATATTAAAAAGGGATTCATGGACATTTGATCTCCTAGGCTGGAAAACGTCCACCTGGACCTACTACTTACTCTCCCAGAAGGCATCCCCCTCAACCAAGCCCAGGGGGCAGCTCTTAGCTTGTGACCTTTTCAGTCTCAGCCATGGACACTGCCTCCTCTAATGTCCTTCTGTCTGTCCAGCACATACAGCTCTTTATGCTGCTCCTACCTTCCTGTTCAATCTTCTGGAAAGCCCATGTGTTATAAAGTGAACAGCTCTGGGTGTTGGGGTTGCTGGAGCTTCTACATGGAGACACGAGACCCAGATTTCCAGTGCTCAACAATCGGTTCAGGGCAGAACCAGGCCCCAGGCTTTTACCTCTGCTCAAAGTCACCTCCATCCTGTCTCTAGTTTGCCCTTTTCTGTCTTCTTCCCTGGATTTTTCCCCTGTTATAGCTCCTTAAAGGGTGACTACAGTTCCATTCTCAGCCAGTTCTTGCTCAAGCAAGGCCTCCCTGTTCCATAGAGAATTTGGTACGTCTGACTTGAACCTTCAGTTCGTGAAAGGCCAGAGCTCTCCCCACGATTGCTGCAAGTTCCCAGGGCTTGGGTTGTCAAGGTCTCTCCATCTTGGGTCCCTGCTCTGAGCCAGAGTCTCTGTGTCACCCAGTGTGGGTGACATGAAAGCTTCTTCTGTTGCCTTTTACCAAAATAATAGTAATAATAATAATAATAAATAAATCACTCATCCTGAAACCTGTGTATTTTGGGTAGTTATTCCAAAGATCAAGGAATTTGAGGAAGGGCTCCTAGTTAGCAGGAACTTCCTCATCTCTCTGTCTCCATCCTTCCTTCTCTAGCCTGCTTTAGCCCCAGCAAAACATATTCTGCTCCTCTCCTCCCATAAGGCATCTAGCCAACCTCTGTAGTCTCATACTCATACTATTTTTGCAAGCAGACCCATTGTTCTCCATGGCAAACCCCTAGATGTCCACCTCCACACAGCAGTGATCTCTTCTTTATCTCTCCCAAACCCCTCCCTGACCCCACTATCTTCCCTGCATTTCAGAGGCAAATTTCCACCTGGTCCTTGGGCACATCCACCCAGATGTTCCAATGCTAGACCCTCAGAGGGTCTCTCTGAAAGGTTCTCTGAGCCTCAACTCTCCCTCTGCATGTTGGGGATCCCAGCACCTCCTCGGTGGAGATACATCAAGTCTTAAGTAAGATAAACTTATATGAGGTGCCTGGTATAAATAGTCATTAGAATAGTGCTAGCTGTTATTCCTGCTTTTGTTGATTATAAGTGGCTTTGCTCATTCTATTCCCTCCAGGGAGAACGTCCCTCTCTTCATATCTGTCTGTTCAGATCCTACCCACTTGTCATGGCCCAGCTCCGGCGATCGTGGCCCAGGGAAGCCGGTCCTGGGATGCCTTCCAAGTTAGAAGAAATCACTCCCTCTTCTGCGCATTTCCAGCTCTCTGTGTTATTAACTCCTGTTAAGCAGTGAATGTATAAGAAGAAATCACTGATAATAGTCTCTTGGGTTCAGAAAGACCTGAAGATCTCCTATAGCAATTTTTCTGGAATTCCTCTCTGTTTTTGTTCACTGATCAAGCCCAAATGTCATTCCTTTCAATAGCTATTTTTAAAAAAGATTTTATTTATTTATTTGAGAGTGAGAGAGAACGAGAGCACGAGAGAGCAAGAGAGTGAGAGAGAGCACCCTGGGGGGAGGGGCAACGGGGGAGGGAGAGAGACACGCAGACTCAGCACTGAGCGCAGAGCCCAACATGGGGCTTGATCTCAATCTCAAGACCCCTGAGATCATGACCCTGAGATCATGACCTCATGACCAGAGCAGAAATCAGATGTCAGCCGCTGCACTGGCGCAGTCAGCCAGGCGCCCCTAAGTACCAGCTCAG
Source organism: Mustela nigripes (assembly GCF_022355385.1). Classification (NCBI taxonomy): domain Eukaryota; kingdom Metazoa; phylum Chordata; class Mammalia; order Carnivora; family Mustelidae; genus Mustela; species Mustela nigripes. The sequence continues at coordinate 222,452,623 of NC_081557.1, read as the reverse complement.
TGTCAGCAAACTTCATAGCCTTAGTCCTTTACCCAGGCTTTGCCATATGCAAGCAGCTCAATAGATAGACGCTGAAGTTGCCCCAAGTATGTTTATCAATCAACTGATGATGTATGAAAGAATGGAATTGAATAAGCAGCAGACATCAGCCCCTGCTAGGCAACAGATTTCTAGGAAGCCATCACTGCTAATATCTCTTGCATCCAGAAAGGCCTAGAGATCTTCTGTAACAACTTTGGCTCATGTCAACTGTCAAAGCCCAGATGTCTCTTTTACTATTTTTAGTTGACCCCGAGAATCACAGCCCAGGTCTCTCCTTGTGAAAGGCCAGGAGGGTGCTTTGCTGACGGGTCTGCAGCTGTTAGGTCCTTTGGGATCCTCCTCGGCTTGCAAGCGAGGTCACTCTTCCCTCTGGAAACTCCTGGATTTGGCTGAGCAGGACGGTGATAGAAGGGCTGGCCATTTCTGTCTCTGGGAGACTCCAGTAACAGCTAGCTCTGTTTCAGAGCCCCCTGCCAGGGGTTGGCTGATCTTTGTGGGATCTACATCACAATCTAACGGCTCTCCGGCCCCAGCCTGTTCCCTATCTTTTCTTTTATGGCATTACCCCCCACCACCACCAAAAAAAAGCCTTTGCACTTTTTTCTTTTCCAGCTCAGCTTCTGCTTTGCAAAGATTCCAAATAACATGCCACTGCAGACCAGCATCCCAAGAAAGCTTAGAAGGAGCCAGAAGGGAGGCTGACCTCATTTTCGGGGAGCCATGAGCATTTAGGGCACGTGAGGAGATTCAGAATCCTGAGGGGAAACAACAGCACCAATTTCAGCCCTTGGAAGCCTTGTCCAGTGGCTTGTCCATATACCAGGAAGGACAGCAGCAGTCCTTTGGTTTTTATGGGGAGATCCAGCTGTAATTATATTGCCCAGAATATTATAGTAAAATCGATCAGAAAGTACGCTATTCTTGTGGAAAATTTTCTGATTTCCCAAATGAGTCCAGAAACAAGACATTATTGATGAATCCCATTATTCCTCTCAGATGAGATATAGATAAAAATAAATAGTGCTGTCTTGGAGTGTCCACCCCGGGGACCTGCGGGTTGGGGAGGATGCAGAGGCTGGCTAGGGGTGGCTTTTCCAGCTGGCCGTGTGGTGGTCTGCAGTGTCCATGACTTGCCCTGCCCTCCAAGGGTGACTATGTCTGTCCCTGCCTCTGCCCTTGTCTCTCTTCAGCAGCTCTCTCATGGTTCCTGGGAATTCTTTTTTTTTTTTAATTAAGATTTTATTTATTTATTTGACAGACAGAGATCACAAATAGGCAGAGAGGCAGGCAGGGGTTGGGGGAGCAGGCTCCCTGCCGAGCAGACAGCCTGATGCGGGGCTCGATCCCAGGACCCTGAGATCATGACCTGAGTTGAAGGCAGAGGCTTAACCCACTGAGCCACCCAGGTGCCCCGGTTCCTGGGAATTCTTGCCACAAGCCAGGCCTCCTTGGCAACAAGAGGACATTTTTAGGGGGCCTTCATTCTGTCTGCTGCTCGTTTGCCCTCAGCTAGTGCTTCTGGAGATATTTGGAGAGGTTCATCATATAAGGTCACATATATCATCTAGAAATCATCTAGACCTGCCTCTTGAAGGCTTGAAGAATGGTCCTATTCACCACAGCTCTTGGACAATTGTCCAGCGTGAGAGAGGAGATTGCATCAAAGACACCTAGGTAGTTTCCAAATCTTGGCTATGGTGAATAATATGACAATAAACATGGGAGTGTAGATATCTCGTTGAGATTCTGATTTCATTTCCCTTGGCCATACACTCACTAGAGGGACAGCTGTTTTCCATAATAGCTATACCAATTTATATTCCCACCAACAGTGGAAAAGGGGGGAAAAAAAGATGACTTCAAATAACTTGGGCAAGATGGAGGAAGGAATATCATGGCTTCTGCATTCTAGACTCTCGTGGAAAGCATTGATCCATTTATTTCCAACTCATCCCTAATCCCTGCCCCAACTTCTCCAGCAGGATTGTATTCAGTGCAGTCTTTGACACATGGACATTGGCTGCTTGATCTTGGGTAGGCTGTGTAACCTGTCAGGGCCTCAGTTTCTCCTTCTGAAAATGTCTTCTGTTGCAGAGTTACTGGGGGGCTGCAGCTGAGATCATGGGGGTAAAAAGGCCTTGTAAACCGTGAAACCTCTACGTGAACGTCAGACCTCATCATTGCACCCTTCAGAACTACTTCAGTTTTTCTGCCAGGGAAGAGAAATAACCCAGGAGGGATGCTTGAGATAGAAACCCTCCCCAGACTTTGTTTCCGGGCCTTTGCCTGACATGAACCAAGACCGCCTGCTGAGGGCAATCATGGGATTTACAACTGCCCTTCTCCTGAAATAACCACGCTTGAGTGTCAGCATTCAGGTGGACAAGCCCTCTTTCCCTTCCTTAAATGATGGATCATCCACTCTCCTACTGAACTAGCAGTCTCTAGGAGCCACACAAATTCTAAGCTCTTAACGATCAAGAACAAGAAGGCATGAGATTGGTTTAAAGGATGGATATCTGTCCTCGTATGAGCCTGGAGCTGATCTTGCCCTGGTGTAAGGGGAGTACTGTGCGAGGGGACTGGGCTGGAGATACCACCCCCTCACCCCTTGGTGAGGATCCTGAGATCCTGCCCAGTTGGGGGGGGGGTGCTGCTAATCCAAGGGCATAGAATGTCACCTGGATTTGCTGCATGCACAGGGCAGACAAACGGCAGCAGGAATCCACAGCTAGACCATAGTTTCCATGGTATTCCCAGAGCCTAGCACAGTGCCTGGCCAATGGGAGGCACAGAGTAAATATTCCCTGGACAATTAAACCAGTCTTTTCAGCTTTTGGATAAATGCGTGGATTCCGTTTCTTGGGGGCTATGGAGAAAAAGTACTGGGGAAGAACCAAGACATTTCTAAGGTACTAGCAGGCTTTCTTGACATAGAAACGTCTTATTTCTTGGTGTACATTTTAAGCTTCCTGAAGAGGATCTATTTATACCTGTAGCCATATCTGTAGCCACAGATATGGTCTTCTGTGAACAGATAGAGACCAATGAGCGAAATGCTTAATTAACAAACTTGCACTACTTCGAAGAATTTTCACATTCTTCAACTGATTTCATGATTCAAGCCACCCAGGGTGATATGCCCTGTCCTTTCCTGTTTGCAGAGAGGAAATTAAGGCTCTTGAAGGTGACCAGATAAGGTCTCTTTGGTGATAAATGATGAAGCTGGGATTCTAATCAGGCCCTCCATCGACACATTCCATGACGCCTCCCACTGCCTCTCCACTTCTTAGCACAGGATTCTGAAGAGTGGGGGAAAGGAGGCATGGAGAGGGCTCTGAAGACAAGTTCTGGACACTTTTCCTTGGAACCGCTATTCCTGGAAGACATGGGTGGGGTGAAGACGAGGCCCATAGCTAGGCCTGAGGATACCAGGGGAAGCCTTGGTCCATTTTCTGAGTTCCAAACTCTGTCTGAAATTTCCCCCTTGGTATTTAGCCTATGCCTGTGAGCTACGCTCAAACACAAAGGTCTCTGGATTTGACAGCCCAATGAATAAACAGCCATTGAGATGAAATGTGGACGCATTTCAGGTACTTCCATCAGAACACATTTTGATGTGGGCTAGGCCGGTTGATCAGAGAGGCAGGAGACCACAGATTAACTCAGATGCCACGGAATGGGAAAATTATAAGCCCCAAATATCTTTAATTTAGTCTTGATTAAAATTAAGTTGAGATGAGAGGCCACAGGCTTCAATAGCAGGAATCTGGAAAGGATATATATCCTCTGAGAATACGAAGCATTGAATTAACCATTGTTAATGGATAACACAAGAGCTTAGAGGATATTTACAGATCCATTATTAAACATTTTAGTTAAATCTGTACTTATTTGGTAACTCGTCTTCTTAAAGTAGAATTTCTGTCTAGTCTGTTTCTTAAGAAGAGCAAAGAGACTTCCCTTAAAATTATCATACTCACGTACACACTTGAGATCGTGAAAGTTTGTTACGCAGAAAACTGTCCTTGTCTTAGGGGATAGACTTCACAGATCCACTGTCTGTGACTCACAGATGTACTTCTAATCAGCTCAACCCAACTCAACGATGGACTCACACTCCCAGAACTAGAAATGGAGTTTCAGGCAGTTTGTCTTGTAAATGTAAACGAAGAGATATATTAGTCATTGTTCTCTAGAGAAACAGGACAAATAAAATACATACGAGAAGATTTATTATAGAAATTGGCTGACACAGTTTTGGAGGCTGAGAACTCCCATGATCTGCTGTCCCCAAGCCAGAGACCCAGCAAAACTGTAATTCAGCTTTGTCTGAAGGCCCAAGAATTGCGGGTAGGGGATAGGGAGTAGGAGAGGGACACAAATACACAGGGTTAAGTCCCAATTTGAGTCCACAAGCCTGAAAAACAAGACAGTCAATTTCCCAATTCATCCCTCCTCCTCCTTTTTGTTGTATTCAGGCCCTCCGTGGATTGGATGAAGCCTACAAGCATTGGTGAGGGTGATCTTTACGCATGCAACCAGTTCACACCCTCATCTCTTCCTGAAGCACCTTTGAACAGACATACCCAGAAATATTTCACCAATTATCTGCCATCTCATGGCCCAGTCAAGTTAACACAAAAAGTTAGCCCTTACAAGGGACTCTGGTCAAATAAAGTGACTTGTAAAATAAATGTACTCTAACTGATTAACTCTGTATTTTTTAAAAAAGGCATAACATTGCAGAATAGGTAGAAGAAAACAGATGACGAAGATGAGAACATATAGAAATGAGGGAGAAAACGAAGACAGAGTAGAGAGAATCAACACAGGCATAACTTGACTTCTGGAGGAAACTAAAAAAACAGACGAAATTCTGGCAGTGTTGAGCAAGAAGAAAAATGACCCAAACAATGCAAAAATTAAAAATTTTCCTTGCAAAGGGAAAGAAAATGGACACCACAAAGTTGGGGAATGAGGGCAAAGAGCATTGAAGGACACAGCTAGAGACATGGAGATTTACCTGCTTTCTGATTTCATCTTAGCGTGACGGCACGCGGCCTGATGTCTGAACGGGCTAGTTAAGATTTGTTTGGTTGCAATAGAGCAAAACCCATACTGTGACTAAAGAAGCAAGTAAGGGAATTTACGGTTCCACTTCACTGCAGAGTTGAACTGGGTAGTTTGATAGGCGGTCCAAACAAAGCCATAGAGATCTCTCCCCTAGGTGGATGTCTTTCTCAGGATAGGCAGGTTCTCAGGTTTATTTCTCAGGCTTGTGACCACAATTCCTAGGCAAGTGGGAAAGCAAGACTCCTTCCTGATGTTTCAAGCAAAAACCCTGACAAGGGATTTTTGTTAGCCCTGATTGCTCCAGCAGGATAATGTGTTCACTAAGCCAGTCAGTGAAGCTGGAAGGATGGAATGTTCTGGAAAGTTCTAGTCCTGACATTCACAACAGGAGATGGAAGTATTTATCAAATAAGTCACATGGATTGAATGTTGAGAAGGAGTCATTTCCTCCAAAGCAAAATCATGACCTACTGTCAGAAGAAGGAGCAGTTGGTGCTGGGTGAGAAACATCCCACACTGGTGTTGGGGCAGAGGTGGCAAGGGTCACCAGACACCATGGGCAGGGTCTTGAGGGCCTTCCCTCTGATTTAGGAAGTCGCATGAGATATCCACAGGCAGTCCTTCAAAAACATGACAGACTTCAAGAGGCCAGTCGGGCCAAATTTGGAACGAATTCCAGACTTGTAACACCTACTGAGTTTATGAAAAGAGGAAATAGCGAAAGGCAGACACGGCATCCACATTTGACCAGCAGCCAACCACAAGAGTGGTATGTTGGGGTGATGTGGTCAAAGAGGGATTGGCACACTCTTTGATTTAAAAAAAAAAAAATGGATGAGACTTTATACAATTTTTACTCCAGGGAATCCAATTTGTAGCCATTCAAACCAAGTGCTTTTGAGGTTTGGATGAATAATTTTTCTTCCTTTGCTGACAGCAAGCCTCTGAGCCAGAAATGTTTGACATTAGGGAAGCCTTTCCAAAGCTTAGGGTTCTGGGGAGAAGACCAGCTGGGGGGTGGGGGTAGGGTTTAGTTGGAAATAGGGGAGGGGGATTAGAAGCATGATGAGGTCTCTGAGATTCTTACAAGATTTACAGTTCGGCTTAGGATTTGAAGATCATTTTGGGTCTAAAAATAGACCCTCAAACAGCAATATTCTTAGATTCACACCCTCTAAGATTTCTCATGCTCCTTGCTGATTGTACCTGAGAGATATTTTTCTCTTGAATGTCAGTATGTGCAAAATGTCGTTCATCCACTCCCTCATCCGATCAACCAACTTTACGTTGAATGCTTGCTGAGATGAAATCAATGTTTCATCCAGGGTATGAAGATTTCCCATTCCTCACCCCTCCCCCCATCATTTCCTTGCTACCCCCACTGGTCAATGAGCTGCCAATTTAGCCACATGTGGGTATCTGCTGGACGTTTCAGAGTCAGCATCTCCAATACTAAACTGCTGGTATCACTCCCACAGCCAAGCTCTCTTCTTGGCTTTCTCATCTCAAGAAATGGTGCCTTCCATCCACCACTCACTCAAGCTAGAACCTGGGAGGCATTCTTGACATTTCTTTGACTCTACGCCTAAATCCAACCCAGCATGTAGGGGGCTCTCAATCAACATTGACCAAAGGAACAGAAAGGTGGTTGAAAGAGAAGGGGAATGAATGAACAATGCCTTGAGCTGCCTACACCTGCCATTCCAACCCCCACAGGAATCTCTCATGTCAGGAAGCCACAGCTTGAGTAAGTGTACATCTGAACAAGGATTTTTACATTTTGAAAAACTCTTGCTATTTCCTGGAAACAGTCCGTGTCTCTCTGATGGTCTGTTAGTTTTTTTTCTTTTTTCTTTTTTCTTTTTAACTGCTGAAGATCTTGGAACCAAACCAAAGTAATCTGCATTTCCATTTTTATATCTTAATTTATAAACTGCACCTTATAATTTACAAGCTTTCATTTGGTGTCTCTAACAGAGCCGAAACAAATTCTTACCCTGCCAGCTCTGCTACTCTACCCGAGTCTTCTCTCTGCACTCTTCCTCTCAGGAACTTTCTAGTTTTTCCCGTTAGGGAAAGGAAGGACAATAATAATGATATGTCACATTTACTTAGGAAAGAGAGAAGGTCTGATTACCACCCCCCCCCCCCCCCTTTTACAGATGAAAAGATAGAAAGATAGAAAATGCTTGCTTACAAATAGTCAAGTCAGGTTCAGAATCTTAATTTCCAGAATTCCTCATGCCAAGTGTCTTTCCAGGACACTAGGGGAGGGTCTCTCCACCTCAATACCAGTAATATTTTGGTCTGGATCATTCTTTGCTGTGCATTATGGGGTGTTTACTAGTATCTCTGGCCTCAACGCATTAGCTACCAGTAGCACCCTTCCCACTGTGACAACCCAGAATGGCCAAGTGTCACCACTGACTGAGAACCACGGTGCTAGATCGTGTCCTTGTCCTTGATGAAAATGGAGGCACAAAAGTCAGGAAAATTCCTCTCTTTTTAGAGCCCCTCTTGGCCTCTGTCTCTCACCTCCAGACCCTGGGTTTTGCTGAGAACTGCACTGCCCACAAGATCACAGAGATCCCTGGACAAACATCCAGTCCCTCCTGAGCGGAATCGGGTGCTGCGCATTCTTGGTCACCATTCACTCCCAAAGGTGGATACCAGCTCCTATTTTACAGGTGAGGAAATTGAGGCTTAGAGAGGTTATCACTGTCCCCACAGTTATAGCCCGTGGGGGGCAGGTTGGTGATTGAGGGTTTACCTTCTCAACCCTTCCCCTTTGCTCCACTCCACAGGGCTGAGAACCCAGGTTTCTTCTCCTGGGACAGCAGGAAAACCCCGCACTAGGAAAGCCTCATCCCTTCTCTCCATAAAGCAGTAGCCCATCCCTCCCAAGCCTGGTGTCTTTCAGATGTGCAGGACAAACAGCCATGATGGTGGGTCCACGTGCCTGTTGCCTTTCTGAGAGTCTGTGTCCTCAGCTCCCAGCACTGGGCCCTGCTGAGGAAAGTCTCCATCCAAGGCCTGCCAATCTGGCAGTGAGGGTCTGACACAGCGGAGGAGACACCTTCTGGCTATGTCCTGTGTGAGCTTGGTCACGAGAAGACTGTCTCGAAGCTCCGTTTTCCCATCTTTTAAATGGGAAGACCCCCTTCTTGGAGTACATGTCACAGTGAGATGGTGATGAATGGAAACTGATGGACAGGGATGCTGGTGCTGGAGAAACAATGCCCTCCAATGAATGTCCAGCTCCGTCTGTGAAGCTGCCTATAACAAATCCGCTCTCAACTCCCGAACTTCTCCTGGTCAGCCTGGAACCCCCAGGCGCCGTGTGGAGTGACTTCTTTAGGGCTCTTTGCCCAGCTGGACTTCAAGCTCCCTGGGGATCCCTAGGGCCAGTCCTCTTGTCTCCTCCCACAGTGGCCAGCCCAGTTTGCACTCAAAATATTTGTGAGGGATCAATAATGGCTGATTCCAATAGTAATAACCTTTTCCATTAGGTACCACCTTTTCTGGGTATCACTCTCTCTCTTTTTAAAGATTTTGTTTATTTAATTTATTTTAAAGAACAGGGAAGGGTAGAGGGTGAGAGAGAGAGAGAGAGAATCTTAAGCAGGCTCCATGCTCCACACTGAGCCGGACCCAGGGCTGGATCTCAGCCGCCTGAGAGGAGGACCTGGGGCAAAACCCGGAGTCCCCCGCTCAGCCCACTAAGCCACCCAGGCACCCCTCCGGGTACATCTTAACGTACAAAAGGATTTTCCTTGGCTAGTAGCCCGGATGGTGCCCTTGATTCTTTAGCCCCAGCAGTTTGGGCTTTTCGCCATTATTTTGCTTCTGCTTTGGCCATTTTCTTTGCTTTCCCCAGGTCACACCGCCCTGTGGTAAGATTCAAGCTCAGTGTATCAAACGTGCTGAGTGGAAAGAGGGGCTCCGTAGGGTCCCAGTCCCCGTCCTGCTCTGATCCCCATCCCTGCCCAGCCATTCACTCCTCCACCTCCAGCCAGCCACTGTGCCTCGGTTTCCACATCAGTGAATTGGGGAGATGTACAGGACCTGCCTCAGAAAGTTAGCAGAAGACGAAATGCACGGCGCCTCGGACATATCGGGCCGCCAGTCTCCACTAACCCCTTCACTGGGGTCGGTGCGCTGCCCCTGAGCCTGCTGAGCGATGGAAAACTTTCCCAGCCTCTGTTGCTCTGTAGCAAGCCAGAGGCCGGCCCGGAGCAGCAGGCAGGGGCGTGCATTGCTGCAGCCGCTCTCAGATCCTGCGTTCCTCCAGCAGGGAAAGGTAGCTGCCTTCACTCACCCCCGGGTGCTGCGGGAACCCGCGCCAGATCCCGCCGAACTCAAGGGCAAAAATTCACTTCATTTCGTCTCTTAAAAATTAGTGAAGGCTGCTCGAAATTCTGTACTCTTCAAAGCACCCAGCCATCAAGGAAGGTCCCCCGGTGCTACTTTTTTTTTTTTTTTTGTGGCTTCACACTTTGTCCCAGATGAAAGGAGCCCAGTGTCTTCTCCCCCAAATCATTTGCAGCCCTAGGAAGGACTGCGGGGATCTGAGCCTCCCGCCGCCCAGCCGGGCCCCCAGGAGAGTGGGCGGAGGGGGGGGGTATCTGTCTCCGTCCAGGGCGACCCCTCCCCCAAGGTCACCCAACTTTCCCTGTACCCCCTCCCACCCCAGGTCCGCGGCTCCCAGGAGGGTCGGGAGGGTCCGGGCGGGGCGCGGCGGGGGCGGGCACCCGCCCGGCATTATTCATTGGCCAGAGCGGGCTGCGGGCGCGAGTGCTGATGTCAGGCGGGCGCGAGTGCGGCGGGCGCAGCGGCGGCGGCCGCCCAGCAGCCCGGGCTCGGGTGGGGGGGCGCGAGTGGGGGTGGCGGCCAGCATGCTGCTCGGCTGCGGCTCGGCCTCCCACACCCGCGGCGCCCTCGTCCTAGCCAGCAGCGGCGGCGGCGGCGGAGCAGCGAGCGGCGGCCGTGTCTGCAGCGGCGCGGGGTCCGAGCGCGAAGCGCGGCGGCGGCAGTGGGCGCCCGGGCGGGGAGCGGGCGGCGGGGACCCGGCATGGCGCTGCGGCGGGGCGGCGGCGGGGCGCTGGGGTGGCTGCTGCTGCTGCTCAGCGCCGCGTGCCTGATCCCGCCGGGCGCGCAGGTGAGGCGGCTGGCGCGCTGCCCCGCCACTTGCAGCTGTACCAAGGAGTCCATCATCTGCGTGGGCTCCTCCTGGGTGCCCAGGATCGTGCCGGGCGACATCAGCTCCCTGTGAGTGAGTGGGACCCCTCCAGTCCCCGCCCCACCCGGCGCCCGGCGCCGCTGGGGAGTTGTCTCTGGCGCTGGACCTTGCGACCCTGACCCCCCACTTCCAAGCCTCTTTTCGGCGTTTGGGTGGGGGCGCGCTGTGGGACGTGGGTGGAGTCTCAGGCCCCGGGGAGGGTAGAGGGAACCCGAGCCCCAGAGCCTGAGAACCCAGACAAGTCCCCGTGGCAGTGTTGCTTGAAGTGTGGCCCGCGGGCCACCCGCCTCAGACCCATCTGGGGGAGCTCGTGCCAATGCAGATTCCCGGGCCCGCGTTAAATGAAGTGGGGTCTTAGGAGTGGAGACTTAGAGTCTGCATTTGGCGTCCCAGGTGATTCTGGAGACGCATTAAAGTTTGAGAGGAGGGGTGTGTGGGAAGGGTGATTGGGTAGGGGCCCAGCGTGAGTGGAGTGAACAGAAACAGAGGAGGGATGAGGCCTCACAGTCCCACCTCTTGCCTGGGGCAGTGGTTTACACTGTGGCCTCCTCCCGACCCATCCACCCAGCAGGTTGGGAGGAACCCGAGTAAAGGCACAGCCTCTGGAAGTGGTGGGCCACCTCCTGAGGCCTGGAAGAGGGGAGCACAGGGCTGGCAGAGCTTTGGGGCATGTGGGGCACCCAGGTCACCGGCCAAGCTCTGAAAGGCAGCCTGACTTCTTGCCCGGAGTTCACAAGCTTCTTGCCCCTCTCCCCACCCCACATTAGGGTGGCTGCTTTTTCAGCACTGCCGGAATTGACAGGAAGGGTTCACCTTACTTCTTCACCTGCTAAGAGATGCTTTCCACCTGCCCTCAAACCACCATTCAGGCCCTACAGTGGGCTCTCCTAATGGCAGTGGAAGGGCTACTGGACCATAGCTTTACTGCTGGGAAATGTTTCCTGCTGAAAGAACTTCTTCCTTCCAGGGCTGGGTGCTGGGGTGATGTCCACTGAGTCAGAGACAGGGAATCCCAGGGGTGAAGTTGCTCAGGTCCCTGTACTACAGATCCCCTGCTTCCCACCCCAGGCAAGGTCCAGGAGTGAAGGGGTTCCCATTTGTACTGTAGAAACTCTGGATGACCTGGCTGGCAGGAAAGGAGGGCCTTTTTTATTCCTAATGTTGCTAAGTCGTGTGACATGGAGGATTCCAGAAACTGGAATTCCCCTTGTTAAATCCTTTAGAACAGCAGCTGCTTAATTGATCTGCATGTTAACTGAAATAATTTCGAACTAATGTGTGGAGGTCCTGCTGTGGCCAGAAAGGATAGCGGACCTGGTCACAAAAATAGTCAAGCGGCTTGCCCCCCGCATTGACCATTATATCTGGCAGATGGCATTGCCTCCCATCGCACATTCAAGTTCAGGTGTCTCTTGAGTTTTCCCCCAAGGCTTTCACAGTACATTTAATCAGAAGTGCTCTGAGTGTCTTTCAGAGATGTGCTCCCAAGGGGAATGCTTAATCCTACCCCGGAGTTTCCCCTGCCAACATTAATGCTGTGTCTACACAAACAGAATCATGGCCAGAGGTGAAGCAATTATCCATTTTCGGCCAGGGCCTCCTGTAGTTAAGAAAAGGAAGTGAGGGGATTGATTTAAACTTGCTGAGATAATGTCTGTGGAAGGAGCTAGGCTGATGGTAAAGGTTTCTATTATTCAGACTAGTTTTCATATTGATCCAGTTCATTGGAAGAAGGCTTGACTCTTCTCATTTCTACCCCTGAGAAGCTCCTGGTTGACTATTTTAAGCCTCATCCTGCATGGAGGAGTTTGAAATACAGGTGGAGGATAATACTGGTTGCCCAGCCTGCAATCCCTTCTAAAAAAAAAAAAAAAAAACAACACCCCAGGCCTTGTTTTGCTTCTTTCTTGCCTATAGGAGCCTGGTAAATGGAACATTTTCAGAAATCAAGGACCGAATGTTTTCCCATCTGCCTTCCCTGCAGCTGCTGTGAGTATGGGAAGTTCTCTCTGAAAATGGGGATCCTGAAGGTGCCGTCCTGGGAGAAGCCATCTCTGCCTCTTTCGTGTCAGTCCTTCCTTAAATACCCCAATAAACTCTTGGTGTTAACTGTCCTGTGGTGTCCCCACCTGAGTCTCAGGCTCTTTGCTCAGTGTCCCCTCCTTCTTCTGACACATGCTTTCCTCAAGGACTTTATCATAGATCCCAACACTTGTATTTGGCAACTGGGGGATGTGATTACACTGAGCGATGGCCTGAATTTCACCTAAATGAAGTGTTTCCCAGACACCTCACTCTAAAAGAAAACCTACATTTTAAACTCTTTATGTGTCTTTGGAAATAGAAACATTTGTAGTTGACTGAGTATGTAAATGATTAGGCAGCATACTATACGTTTATATGGAAAATTTTATTTAATCATCCCTACAAGGAGAGTATTTTTATTTCCCCCTTTGACATACAAGAAAACTAAGACTCTGAGAAGTTGAGTGACTTTGCCAAAATCCCAGCCAGAATTCTTTTTTTTTTTTTAAAGATTTATTTATTTATTTGAGAGAGAGAGAGAGAGAGTGCGCGCACAGGCACATGAGTTGGGGGAGGGGCAAAGGGAGAGGGAAAGAGAGAATCTCAAGAAGTCTCCCCACTGAGCGCGGAGCGCCTCACAGGGCTCCATGTCAGGACCCTCGATCATGATTTGAGCCAAACAAAATCAAGGAAATCAAGAGTCAGACACTCAACCGCTCAACAAACTGAGCCATCCAGGTACCCCCCTCCCCACACTCATAGCTGCTCCACATCTAGCCACTCTTGGCGAGTACTCCTGCCATGCCTGGTATCGCAGTTCAGTGATTGTTTGCTGAAGAAAAGAAATGTCCAAAAAGCAGTTTTCAAAAGCAAGTCAGTGATAGGCAAAGTCATGAATACATAGCTCATTCTGTTTGTCCTATTTCTTAAATTGGAGATGAGATTGAAAATCAGCAATGCACTATAGAAAAATATGAGGAAATAGCCATCAGGAGGTCACTTCTCCTAACTAAACTTGGTGTTGATATTTTTTTGTTCTTGAAATGTTATGGACCTACTTATAACATTGTACTTAACATTTTAAAATCTGTAATTTCTTGGTAATTGTAGTTCTATTAAAACATATTTTCCATATGCTGGAAATACAATTTTAGGTATCTCACCAAATAGACTTAAGTAGTGACTAATAGAAACCTATGTGCTGATAAAGAGGCTTCTGAAGATTTCTTAAGCTTTTTTATTATTTCCCATGGGAACGTGTAATATAGAAGAAAGGATTTTTTAATTTTTTAAATGTTTATTGTTTTGGTCTCAGCTGTGTGACTTTGGTCAAGTCACTTAACTTCTCTGGGCACAAATTTTCCCCCAAAATAGAGTCGGATTAGGTTCTTTTCCATCTCTGATTCCATAGTTACTTGTGCATGATAAAGCATTCACTGGCTGATCAGTTGTGCTGAGCACTGGAGTGTTTTGAGAGAACAGCTTTCAGGTCTTATTTACTGAGACCCACAGGGGAGAAAGAGTGAAGCAGTGGGGGTGACCAGAAAAATCTAGCCAAAAGGAATCCACTTGCCACTGTCCATCAGCATCTGTGAGTTTGGGGAAAGGAGCCAGTCTTAGGCTCAGAAGAGCCCATGTTTGCCCTGGATCAGAACACAACAAAAGAAACAGAAAGGGTTTCGCTGTGTTGCTTAAGGTATTCATCTCTGCGCTGAGATCTGTCCTCTCCTTTCAGATTGCTGAACTCTAACTCATTTACCGTCATCCGGGATGATGCTTTTGCTGGACTTTTCCATCTTGAATACCTGTAAGTTCAGTGCTTTGTCTCTTTGCTGAGCATCTGGTATGTCCATAGAGTCTCTGTATTGCTCTCCAAGCAGAACAGCATCTCCCAGAGAGCTTAGGGGTGGAGAAAATGGAGAAAAACCCCTTCTCTTTTCAGCACTGACCTTTCATAGTTTACTTGTGTATAAACATGCTGGGACAGTAGGATGTTGGAGACAAAGCGGGTGAAAGCAAACAAAGAAGGAAAGATATTCATTCATTCTCTGCTGACATTTAATTTGGCATGTAGTAAGCACAATTGGAAATTGCGTTGGATATTTTTACCTCTCATAACTAGGCATGGATTTGCTGATCAGCCAGAAATAAAGCTGAAGGATTCTGAGCGTTTCTTATTTTTAAGGAAATTCTCCCTATATGGGGATACACCTTCATGTTTTTAATTTGACTCTCCTCTCTTCCATTTGCAGTATCTCCTGTGAGCTGCTGATGAGAGTCTAATTTTATTTTTTCTTCTTTAAAAGAAGAGGGTGTTTTGTTTTGTTTTTTTCCTTTTCAGGTGTGCAGTTTTCTTCCCCTAGCAATGAGCTTTGCCCGTGTTCTGATTTCGTTTCCTGATTTCCTTCCCGATTTGCCCCTTCCCGCCCCCTTCTTGTCCGTTTCCCCCTTAAATGCTTTCATCCTTGTCTTTTGTAACTTTGTAATAATATTAATCCCACTATCAGATGGGGTTTCCTTACTTAGCCTTCAGAAGGATTTTTAAAGCCTCCTCTCTGCTTTCTTATCTGAGGTTAACAGGTAGATGTTTGAATTCTAAATGCATCCTGGGTCTAAGAAAACTCTGCTGATTTTATGTCCTTAGGAAGGAGGTCTCTGAAGGAATTCTTCCTCCCGAGTACACATAATATGTATACTTTCACACAGCCTGATATTATATGTAATATGGAAAGTGGGGTATGACTGAAATTCTAAGCCCTACTGGGTTCTATCAAAACACGGGAACAGCCGGGTTGTGGTAGCGAATATAAAGCTATCAGTTTTCTCTCGTGAGCAGTTCATCTGACTGCCAAGGTTATTGGGGGGAAGCTCGCTTATCAGTCTATTCTGAATTCTATTACCGAATAGACCCCCGATTTAAAAAAAAAAAAAATCAAAAAATGTTAGTATAAGAATCAAGAACTATTTCACTAACGAGTGGCATAGTGTTGTGTTGCAAAGCCTTTCCCCTGGACCATCTCACCAAAGACCCTCTTACATTTGCTGTCATGCTATGCCCTAAACTAAAATGTAGCTCCCTGTGGTCCTAGGGAATAGTTGGGAGTGAATTCGCTTCATGTATTTCCCATAAAGTCTTGAAGCATGGTCAGAGTTATTACTGCAAGGTCATGTGTGCTAGCCCTGAGCCATGTTAGCACAGAGCAAGAAGTCTGGCCCATGCTCAACCTCATTATATTTCCTATTTTCTAATGGCTTAGAGATCTTGAGAGAATCCTTGCCTTGTTATCCATTTGTTCAGAGATTAGACTGTGTAGGACATGCCGAAGTCAAGTTTGCCAGAAGCTGAGCTTAATGGAATTCTCCTTCGGCAAAAACTTGAAGGCAGAGATGTAAAACAATGGGCTCCCCCCAAGAGACAATGATATTAATGAAAGTATTAATAGCCAGGCACTGTGAAATGTAAGCAGGTTGGAGTGGGGAAGATGTCTGGAAGCATTCCAGTCTTGCAGAGGTTTAAGACTTTCTTGCCTTCGTATAGGGCTTATAGGGCTTTCTTTCTTTTTTTTTTCCCCCATTTCCCCCAAGATGTTTTTACCCGTGTTGCCAACTCTGAATGTGAAGCCTTCCATGCCGCTTCTGGAAGGAGCGCCAAACATACGCTTGTGTGCACGCATTCTTGCACACAAACCCAGCTCCTACTTGGCAGCCGCTGTGGCTGACCTAACCCTCAGAGACTAATATTTCAAATTCATGCATGCTTTCAGATTTTGTTTTGAATATCATTTTTTAGAGATACCAAGTCGAGAAAAATTCACTTGAATGCTACTGCTCTTCTCTTTAGATTCATCGAAGGGAACAAAATAGAAACCATTTCAAGAAATGCCTTTCGTGGCCTCCGTGACCTGACTCACCTGTAAGTCCCGTGAAACATGTTGCTGGCCCTTTCATGGGTGGAATAAAGTCCACTTCCTGGTGCCTTGCTCTTTCTTGACTGCGCTGTCCATATTGGTAACATTCTCTCAAGGAAACTAATTTCCAGGTGGCCCCAAAGGTTTCTGTGTTGGTGATGGGCAGCAGCCCAGTGTCATTACTCATGGACTTGGCTTTATGATCTTTTCCATCATCCTGATTGGCTGGTGTGGACCATGTGCCTGTATGGGCCATATGGAACCCGCTGCGCTGCTAGGGGTGGGGGCAGCTTGGGGAAGAAGTGGGGTGGAAACCTTCACACACCTACTTCTGCTGCCTTCCTGGGCACAGGCTGGCGTGCTTCGTGAGCCTTCTTTTCTTTATCTTTCATGATACTTAGAAAATCTCCATTTTACAGATTTGGGAACTGAGGCTTCCATGACTCACTGAAGAATGTTGAATGTGGGATAAAAATTAGGAAGAGGTGGAATAGAGACATTTCTGTGGTGGCTCTAATTTGAATGCAAATAGCTTTTTTTCTTTTATGTTGGATTAATCTGCAGCTTAAGCTAAGCTCTCTGGCTTCTTTAATAGCTTTCTGGAGGAAAAAAAAATTAAACAAATTGATCTGAATTGGCATATCAGAATGAAGCAAGTGCACACACTTGGCAAACTTAGGAAACCGGAAAAAATTGTGGCTGTGTTTAGGGAAATGCAAAAATAGTCATTGTCTTGGTAGGAGCAGTATATTAGCCAGGAGCCAGGTCCCATGTGCATGATAGATACTTTGTGATTGAGTAAGATAACGTGTCTCATTTTGGTAATAAAAAGAAAACTGGGGGAACCTGGGTGGCTCAGTCATTAAGCGTCTGCCTTTGGCTCAGGTCACCATCCCAGGGTCCTGGGCTCGAGCCCCACATTGGGCTCCCTGCTCAGTGGGAATCCTGCTTCTCCCTCTTCTACTCCCCCTGCTTGTGTTCCCTCTCTCGCTATCTCTCTGTCAAATAAACAAATAAAATATTTAAAAAAAAAAAGAAAATTGGGAGAATCGGACGATGTTGGGTGGAGTTGGGGGCAGGGGTGCTAGAAACTTCAGCAGGTGGACTTGACTTCATACATCTAAAGAGATAATTTTCAGTCCTGATACAGCCAAAGGTGTCCGTCAGCAGGCTCAGGGAGCCCTTGATTCTGGAGTCCTACCAAGCAGAAGTCCTATCAGAGATAAATAAAGCTTTCAGACTAAAGAGATGAGGGAGGTGCATGGGAGGGAGGTCCAAACATCTGGACTGGCACCATTGATGCCAGAGAGTATCAACCTCTTGTTGCCATTATTGCTGCAGGTTTTCATTCCTTTCTGGAAAAGTCTTGTTTTGTTGTTGTTGTTTTGTTTTCAGATTGAACCCAGATACCAAATCCCCATATTCTTGTGAAGGTTAAGATAATGGATTTGGAGTCATGTAGACTTGGGTTCAAATCTCAAAGCCATCATGTATTAACATGACTTAGCCTTTCTGAGCCACAGTTTCCTTATCCCAACGATGCGGGTGATTATACTGACCCCACAGGACTGTTGTACATGGGGGGTTACTGCTTGCCTGCCATTATCCAGAACCTTATTCTTGGTAAATGCTCAAGGGCTCAAGGTATGGTTGGGGTTGTTACCATCATCATCAACAGCAACATCATTGCCCCCCTCCACTCATTAAGCAGTCTCTCCTTTCTTCATGGACTGCTGAGGACCCTTGGCAGTGCCAGTGACCAGACAGGGTCTGCTAAGAAGACAGCTGGGGGTGTCTGGAGCGCAGACAGCAGGAACAGCTGTGGCCAGATAGATCTGGTTGCCAGAAGTCAGGAATGAGTGGCTTTGTTTTTGAGCAATAGCTCTGGGCAGATCATGAACCTGAGCAAAGACCATGTGACTGGCTGAGTTAACCCAGAGGTCAATTTTTATTTGACCAGTTGGCTATAGGTCCTTGGTCTGAACAGAGGTGTGACTGTGCAGGTATTGTGCATGTGTAATTGCATATCTTTGCACACATTTGCTCTGATGCATGGTCTCTGATACATGGGTAGATATGTGTATATACTGTGTGTGTACTTGTTATCTGTCCACACGACCCCATGTGTATGTAATGTGTGCATATGTAGAGGCAGCTCCTATTTTGTGTGACATGTAGAAAGCAAGAGTCCTTTGGGTACTTTTTTTTTTTTTTTTTTTGAGTGAGAGAGAGGACGTGCATTGTGGGACTGGGGAGAGAGATAATGGGAGAGGGAGAGAGGACTCAAGCAGGCTCCATGCCAAGTGCTGAGCTCGACACAGGGCTCGATCCCATGACCCTGAGATCATAACCTGACCTGAAATCAAGAGTCAGATGCTAAACTGACTGAGCCACCCAGGCGCCCCAGGTCCAGAGTACTCCCGATGCAATAATACACTTGTTCAGTGTGCAATGCCATCCTACAGTCAAGCCTATAGAACCCGCCTCTCCCCAGCTCTCCGGCCTCATTTCCTGAAATGTCTACAGAACACTGATCTCTCTGTGGACCCCTATGCACACCCAACCCATCCTATTACTCACATCTCTCCCTTGCCCCAGATGTTATTTCATCTACCCTCCACCTCCTGTAATCGGCCTTTCCTTCAAAGTCCAGGTTAAATTCTGTCTCCCCCTGGAGCCATTCTTGATCTCCCCTCTGCCCTTCCTGTAGCCCTTGCTCTGACCCCACACCCCCAACTCCTGACCATGGCAGGGGCTCTACCCGTTGGTACTGTTCCATGATGTCAGTTTGATCCCCCTCTGGCTGCACTGAAAGTTCCCTGAGGGCAGGGCTCAGGCAGATGGTTCATTAGTGCTGCTCTTCCCCGGCATCTAGCTCAGGGCTGAAAGCCAGCACGACATTCTTTCTGATTCCCTGGTTGATCAATGGGTTCCTTACTGGGCTGGATTTTCCTTATGTACTGTGCTTCTGGGCAAGCTAAGGGATTTTCAAAATTGACTCCTCGGGTTGAAGATATAGATAGTAATTAAAGCATGTAATACCCTGTTTAAAGAATGAACCAGTGTTTCCCACTTCATCCCAGTTTATGTCAACTTCTAAGCAACGAGAGCAAGAATTCACTGTCTGGAATTTGCTTGTATGATTATCTGGTTTTTATCTCTTATGGCTTTTTCCAACACCTACAGGCTCACATTCTTGTTCTCAAGAAACACATATCAGGTTTCAAAGCATTGAAGAAGCAATCCCAATCGGTAACTAAAATCTAGGCCATTTGTTTTCCAGCAGTCCTATGAAGCCCAAGGGACAGGTTGCCGTTAAGTAGTTTTAGAAATGAAGTAAGTGCCATAAATTTGTAGACAAAATGAAGTGGAAAGTGAGATGTTATGCACTTAGCGTGAGTGCAGTGAATAGTCCATCTAAATAATTTGGCTTTCTGAAATCTAAATTGAACACTTGGAAAGGTTGCTAAACATACCACTTTTTTTTAGCTTTGACCAGCCCGTCTATTCTTGTCGCTTCAGTACAATACGTTTCAATTATCTAAAAATTTTTAGCTAAATAATTAACCTTTAATTAGCTAAAAAAAGCTGTTTAGGTTTTCCAAAAGAAGTGACCATCAACCAACAAAAAAGCAAAACAAACAACTTTTTTTTTTTTTAATTTTAGAAATCCACTTCTAGGACATGTTCAGTCTGATCCCATATTCAGCCTATTTTCCAACAACTTTTAAAAATGTACCAATAAATCATTTAAGAAAGGAAGATAAAAGAATAGATGAAATTGTATTTTAATCCATTTGTGGTTACCTAGGTGGGAAGGCACATAATTCTGAAATGATTAGGTCTCCCCAGAGTCTCTTGGTAGCTTGCA
The DNA here is from genome assembly GCF_022355385.1 of Mustela nigripes. NCBI lineage: Eukaryota > Metazoa > Chordata > Mammalia > Carnivora > Mustelidae > Mustela > Mustela nigripes. The sequence goes on along the minus strand of NC_081557.1, from coordinate 222,432,462 downwards.
GGAGGCATGTGCGGGTTAAAATGGGCTCAGAGCTTTCTCTGCGAGTTGATGCTGAGGAGAGAAGAAGGCCCATTTCCATAATTTCTCTTTCTGCCATGGATCACTATGAGGCTACAAAAGGCTAATTTCATACATATATTTTAAAGAGGTTAGCGCTGACTTGCCTGTGCGTTTATGATTTATGTGTCTTGCTGTTTGCACTCACCCATATAAAAGAAAACAAAAGCAAGCAACGGTTTCCTGGCTGATTCCCATTAGAACACGATGCCCAGGGGGAAGCACAGATTTGATGTGTGTCTTTCAATACCCAACGCCTCGCTACATCAACAGCCCAGCACCACGGACATCCGTCTTCAGCAGGATGATGACAGGGCACTGCATGATCCTGAATCATCAGAAAAAAGGGTTGACGATATTTGTTCTTCCTGGAGAGGGAGAACAGACTAGGACGTTTTGGAAAGATCTTCAACAGAAAGAGCAAAAATGCAAAATGGCTTCTGGTTAACCTTAGTGAAAAGATGAAATTGATCACAGTCAGCTGTTCTCTAAACATTTTAGTTCACGGCGATTTTTATCTTATCATGAGATTACAGCTGAGCATCTTTATGTGAAAGAGTAATTTACTGAATCCTTTATAGAGTCACAAGTCATAGAATTCACTCAGACTGTGAGGGAGCTTCTTGGACAAGACTGTACACCTTTTCTTTTATCTTTCGCTCTTGAGTGCTTCCTTCATTCACTCAACGAAGACTTAGTGAGCACCAGCTATGTGCCAGGCATTGTTTAGATGCTAGGGATGCAAATGTGGACATACCCCAAAATCTCTGTCCCTGTATTGCTTATGTACAAGGAGAACACACAGCCAATAAACGAATAGATCTTTAAAATAGGTAGTATGCCAAGGGACAGCTGTGTGGTGAGGATCAACAGAACAGGGAAGGGAGACGGTAGAGGTCAGGGAATGGGGGATTGCTGAGGGCGGACCTAAAGGCGAGCGAGCTGTGTGTTGGAATGAGCTGTGTGGGTAGCTGAAGGAAAAATGTTCAGGCAGACGAATCACAAGTTCCGAGGCCTCGGGGCGGGAGCGTGCCTTGAACATTAGAGCTGTAGCAGGGGGCCAGTGTGGGTGTTCTGAGAAATCAGAGATTTAGTCCATCAGTAAGTAACTTGACAATGGAGAGTCTTGTATGCCATCAAAGAGATTTGGCTTTTATTCTGAGAAACACAAGATGCCATCCAAAGTTTCAGAAATGTATATAAACAAAGAGCTTAATAAATACTTCCTTAGAAAACAAAGCAAAAAACCCTTACATTGTACTCTAGCATCTCTAATGCTGTCTTTATACAACAAAACTCATTTCTTTATCTCAGTACCAATGCACAAATCCAGAAATTGAACCGTGTTGTGCTGAAGGGGGTTAGAGCTTTGTGTTAAATCATTAGCTTTGTTTCAGGGACTTCGGAATGACAGGGCATGAGGATAATAACCACATTAAAATATGACTTTCTTGTTCTAGTTCTTTGGCCAATAACCACATAAAAGCACTCCCAAGGGACGTCTTCAGTGATTTGGACTCTCTGATTGAACTGTAAGTAAGGAAAATTAAGTTTATGTGTGCCTGTCATTGTGCCGAAGTTACTCTTGTCTTTAAGCCCCCTCCCCCCATTGCTGCATTTCTTTTATGTTGTGGTTAGAAATCGGTGACAAAGAGTGCGTGGTGGGAAACAGCATATAGTTGATATTGTATTCGTTAGGTCCTGCCCTATTGGAATACACTTAGTGGCATTAGGCCACTGGTAAGGTAGGATTGCTAGTGTGAGGTTTCCTTTCTCAAGACAGCGGATCCCTCTGCTTTATCTTCTAATGTCTGTCAACTTCTTACTGGACATTGTTTAACAAGATCTTAACGTTTCAATCATGTTCAAGAAAACTATCTTCTTAGAATGTTCTGCTTTTGTTTATGAGAACCTGCATCTTGGGGCATGGTGTTCTTCTGTCAACCCTGTCCCCACGTCCCCATCTCCAGCATGGCCTGGTGACCATTTCAGAAGAGTTTGGGGATACGGTGATAGGTTAGCTCTGTGAGCTCTCTGCGGGCTCAAGTTAAAATCATGGGCACCGAAGATCATTAAATACAGTCAGTGATAAGTACAAGAAATAGGATGCATTAAAAACAATTTTAAAAAAAATTTCATTTTGGGGGGGTATTTAATACATGAGGATGTTCAATCATGCTGGAGTGTCATACGACTGCTCAAACATGTCAGGCCTGTCTGTTTCTCCATCTATGTGTTTGCGTTTTGTTTTGTTTTCTAGCGATTTAAGGGGCAATAAATTTGAATGTGACTGCAAAGCCAAATGGCTGTATCTGTGGTTGAAGATGACCAATTCCACAGTCTCTGATGTCCTCTGTATTGGTCCGCCAGAATATCAAGAAAAGAAGCTAAATGATGTGCCCAGCTTCGACTATGAATGTACCACTACAGGTATTCCGAACCTCTGTCACTGAAGACCGTTACGGAGGATGATCACTCTGTTCTTCTTCTAGGTCATCCACGGGGAATGGAGAAAAGTGGGTGTAGAGGCATCCTACCCAAATTATTTTAGGCGACATTTAAACCTTCTAAAAGAAATGATGTGGTCAGGAAAATGTCCCAGAAGTTTGCAAGGATTTTTGTTAACTGTCTTTTGCCTGAATTTTGGTTCCTTACAAAATTCCAATTTCTCTGAAGTTTTTATTTGTTTTTTTAAGGGTCAAAGTATAAACTGGTGAGTTGGGGATAAGTACACGTACAAATCAGGTGGAGCACGGAGAGGTCCATGCTCCTGCTCTCGGGGTCCGGGTGGCCACACTCCTCCTGATTGAGTTATGTGAAGTTTACTGAACATCCAGCTAGTAAATGCCAGCCTTTAAAGATTTTTTTTATTATTTATTTGACAGAGAGAGAGAGATCACAAGTAGGCAGAGAGGCAGGCAGAGAGAGAGAGGGAAGGAAGCAGGCTCCCTGCAGAGCAGAGAGCCCAAGGAGGGGCTTGAGCCCAGGGCCCTGGGATCATGATCTGAGCCGAAGGCAGAGGCTTTAACCTACTGAGCCACCCGGGCACCTGGTAAATGCCAGCCTTTAACATCCATAAATTCCTTTTGTGGTTCTACGTACCAAGAGATAACTTGGTGAATTAGAAGCAATGGCAAAATAGAAATGTAAGGGAACAACTAGCTACCTAAAGAAAAACACTCCTGTTGAGGAAAAATGTAAAGAAATTTTGATTTTACATTTTTCCACAGCCTGCCTCAAAGTTTCCATCTATGCACTTTACATGTTATAAGACAAAATTAGAATACTAACGGCATCCCTGTCACACCTCTTGGGGGGGCGGGGGAATGTCTCCATCCAAAAGGCCTTGGAGAAGTCTCTCCAGCTTCTAAAGCCAGCTTTTAAAGGAAAGCAGATCAATCCCCAGTATGAAACCTGCTTACCAAACTTATAAAAATAAACATTTCAGCTGAGAGCCGATATCTGCGAAGCCTCAAGGCATGTCAGTGGGAACAGCAGGCAGGAGAACTCAGAAAACAGCGACAGAAACTCAAAAGGCAAAAACAAAACAAACCTCCAAGAACAAACTGTGACATTTAGGCCAGTTCTACTGCTGCCCTCCAAACAAATAAACAAACAAGAACTCACAGAGTAAAAACTGTTTCTAGATATCTGAGTAAAGAAGGAACCTGACAAGTTCTGTCTTTACCAGGAGAAAAGGTGCAGGTGTGTGGCTGCCCTTGTCTCCCAGCATTGGGAAGGGCCTTATTCAGCTGTGTAATTGGCCGGTGCCCATTGGCCAGCAGAGGCCATGAGCAGGATATTTATTATATCGCAGAGGAGTGCAATAAATCAGAGGTCATAGTTAGTGACATTTGCACCGAAAGGTGGCATTCAAGGCCATTTGGTGTGAAATGCCAAATCACAGCTCACTGGGGCGCCTTTCTGTCTCCACTCCAGTTTTTCTAGAGAGTTCTCTATCTAAACCCTGGGTGAGGTGAGCCGCTTTTTCATTGTTCTCTTCACGCCTGGCCAGAGTGGCTGAAAATTTGGCCAGTCTCTGGGAGACATGCCATGGGCTATCCAGGGCCTGGAACAGGGAATAATTTATATGAGAAAACATGATTTCTGATTTTTGCACCCTGGAGACGGTTATGAAAATGATCTGGGCTGTCAGAATTGTCACGAGAGGAAAGGGGGCTTGGAACCAAGGTAGCCACTCTGGAAACCTGTCCTAAACCCAGAGAACCCAGGGGGCAGCATGAGCCTGCTAACATATTAGGGCATCCTCGCTCTCTTATATATATTTGTCTTTGCTAGAAACCTTCCTACTAAAATTTAGATCGTCAGCACTTCTCCCTGGTAATAGGCAGGTGATGACTCTATCTTTGCTACCATCTTCTCCCTTTAAGACTGACAAACAAATTCGCTTTTGTTCATGGTTTCCTCCATCAAGAATAAATGGTGTATCCCAGCGGGACCTACCCCCAGATGTAGTCTGGAAGAACAAAGTCAATAAATTCTTAGTCTTTTGGGTTCCAGTCTTCCGCTCATATCCAGCCTTGTCCTTTGCTGCCTTATTAAAGGCCAGGAGGGAAACGCGTGAGGACGTATGGCAGCTAGAAAGCCCAAGCCCAGCTAGAGCCTGGGGACTAGTGAGGACGGCATCCTTCCTACATTTTTGGTAAGAAGTACACTCTCGGAGGGCATTATTTTTCTCTTAGCTCAGATTTTCAGGAAAGGCGTAAATCCTTCAGGTAGAGGAAAATCTTATTCATCCCAGAGAGAGGGCGATTCTCTTGCCATTGTGTTCTGGCGTCCGGGTATAATTAACAAGGCAGAACCACCGCCGGACTGTTTCAGCTTCTAGATTAATCACCGTCCTTCCATAACCCTCCGCTTTCAAGTCTATTTTTAACCACCTCAAAAATCCCTGTTACCTACTCATGATTCCCCATGTTAGGTGGGTAACTCGCTAAATTCCTTAGAGGGAGAGGATTTTGCATCCTAATTGTCCTGTTAGCTTCCCTATTGCTGGGCTGATGAAATGCAAAGAGAAATAATGCATTAATGTGCAGTTTCTCTCCCAATAGGATCCGCGTCATGTATAATTTATTTTCTGCGAGGGCTATAAATAGCGATGTAAAAATCTGTTGATTCCAGTGGGAGCAAGGCCTAAATTGTAAGCGTCCCACTGACATCATGAACTTAATCCAACGTGAATGGACGTGGCCAAGCTTTGTGTGGAGAATGCCATTAATATTTTAACACGCGTAAATTGATGTCATATCAATATGTATATTGTTGGAGATCTTTGCATGAACAAATGTGCTTTTGCTGGTCGTGAAAGATGAATTAAAATGGAGACAGTAGAGTATCTTAAATTCCTCCAGCACCTCCCCTCACACACCCCACCCAGTACATAGTGGTCCATCATTTTCTTTTAGACATGTCTTCCTCCTTCTCCTCCTCCTCCTCCACCCTTTTGGGGGTAGGGGTGGAGGGCGGGGAGAAGGACTCTCCTATTAAGAATTAGATTTATATTTCAAATGATTTAACAGTCTGTGTTGTACCAGAGAGTCAGCATATAGAAAATATTATGAAACCAATGTTTTGGGAAAACAAATGAAAATAGAACCGTTAAAAGCTAGATTTGTAAAATGCTGTCTAATTTTGGCAGCTCTCTTTCGTTCTGGGATTTTTTTTTTAATAAAAAATGGAAACTTTCTGGTCTGCCCTTTAAACAGCCTACATTTGTCAGGGAATGCTCGTGTTTCTGAGATGTCAGCGTGCAGGCGGGCGACGCCGGTCAGAGGCAAGGCAGGAGCGTTCAGACCCTTCCAGGCTTGCGTTAGCCGAAGGCAGCCTGAGAAGTAGAAGGCGCGTGTGGCTGTCTCAGAATTAAAAGAATGCAGCCGTATTGTCAGAGCCCTTTTCTGTCTCCAGAAAAGACGTCCAGAAGCAGACGAGGACGGCTACCATTTTCCTTTTTCTGTTTATCTACTGGTTGAGTTTTGTCCATTTTTACTCTTTGATAGAGCAGCAGCTGGGGGCGGGGGGGTGTTGACAAAGCGGGGGAGCTGGGAGCCAGTTGTGAACCTAAGTGTTCACGCCCCAACTCAACGGCCATTGTTCAACAGCATACAAAGCTAGCACATAAAGCTACGGTATCAGATTCTCCATACACGAGGCTCTGCTGCTAACACTTGATGCTCTCTTACATAGTCTCTAGGGCAACCTCACGACATAGGTGTCACCCTTACTGATGCGGACCCTGAGGCTTGAGTTTCTTGCCCAAGGGCACAGAGCTGCAAATAGAAGAGGAACCAGAAGCCCAGCAGGTCTTACCTAAAGCCTCAGCACTTGCAGATGCTCTGCTCCCTGCTGTGGGGGTGAGGGGATCCCCATCCACTACTGTCATTTGTCACTGCTCTCCCTTGGCCATGTCTTGCTGTCAGGTGCAGAGGTAGTCTCCTCTTTGCTTTTCCCTCTTGTCCCTACACTTACCTGCATGCATCATTCGTTCATCCCCAACCGTCTTCAGAGTATTTATTAAGCACCTACTGGGTACTCAGAATAGGAATAGGGACAGCTCCAAAAGTGAACATGTATTGAGCCCTCAGTGTGTGTGACGCACAACTCCGAGTAGAATTAAACTATCCGATGAGGACACTAAGCCAGCCAGAGGTGGGATAACTTCTCCAGGGTCACTCAGCAAGACGTTGGAGTCACAGCTCTGCCGTGTTGTCTTAGATGCTGTTAGGATGGACACTTCCTCAAGAAACAGCACGGGGTTGGGTGGGACAGGGGAGGCAGGCTGTCCTTTCTCAGACCTCAATTCCATATTTATGAAGCATCTACTTCATGCCAAGCCCTGAGATGGGCATTTCCCCCAACATTACCGGTTGGGGGAAATTACAGCCTTGCCATCAAGCTTGGTAGGTAAGAATCATCCCCATGTTATCGAAGTAAACTGAGGACTTGTCAGGGAAAGGGCACAGCCCTGGGCCTCAAGTGCCGCGAGTGGTTTCAGGGGGTCTGAATCCAGGAACAGGGCTCTTTCCTGTGTCTCATGCTGCCCTCATTCCCTCAGCCCTGCTCCCTTTTCCCCTGTCCCTGATATCATCAGGGATCATCAGGGATCATCAGGGATACCTGCTCTTTTCATCCCTGCTCTACTCTTCTCATCTCTCAGTGTCTCTCGGTCTCTCCCCTCCTTTCCTGCATCTGCCCCATCTGCCTTATCCTGCCTCTGCTCACCAGGGTTTTCTCAGAGAAGCAACTTCCCTTAGCCAGACGCCCACTACCATTGGACCCTGGGTACGTTCAGCCTGCCAAGAAGCCGGGCACATTGAAGAATTTCTAGCCCTAGAAATCACTTACCTTAAACTTTCTTAGTGTTTGTTTTTTGTTGTTGTTGTTGTTGTTGTTGTTGTTGTTGTTTTTTAATTCTTTCTTCATTGCTTCTCTAGCTCCCCCCACACTCACTCTCCTTGCATCCGAGGGCACCGCTCCCCGGTTCCTTGGTAAAATGGTGCCTCCTTACCAAGAGAACACAGTGAGTCACTGGTAGTTCAGGGGGGTTTTGGATGAGGAGTGTTGACTTAACGTTAAGCGTAGGAGTAGAACACATGCTTAGACGGGACAGTCCCACGAGGCACAACAATCCCGCAGAACTGTAATTATTCATGGAGCCGCAGGACGCTGTCCAGATCATAGACATAGCTGTTGTTCACCCCTGAGTCCAACAACCAATAAACGTGCTTCAGTTAACTTCCTTGCTCTCCGGGCTTCATAAATCTCTGGGTCTGTATCAGAGGGCTTGGTTTGGTTCCCACGAGGGCAGTGTGCCCTGCGGGGAGTTTACTTTTGGTTTTGAACCTGGAGTAAGGGAGCGTGGGAGTTTCCCAGCTGCTGAAACAAACGCCTGGGCAGGTAAGCTTGAGAAGCGCCCAGCAAGCAAACCGAGACAGGCTTTTTGCTTCCAGGGCCATCCTGAGATGGCTAGAAATAACAGCATCTCCCAAACCAATGAGACCTCCACAGCGCTTCTCCCAGAGTGATTTTCATGACTGTTTCTGGAACATTGTTCCACGGCATCTTTTCGCTGGTGTTTTTGAAAGCCAGATTTCACCAAATTTGTTTAAAATGTTGAGATCTGGTAGCCAAGCCGTGAGCTAGTGGTCTCAAAGGAGCTGCGTTCGAAGCTGTGTATTCATTATCCTGTCCAAGGCAGGACCCTTCTGGAATCGTCCAAAGTAAAACATGCTGTGATGTGTGTGTTGTTTCTCTCTGGTCCTCCCTCCTCCCCAGTCCTCTTCCAATCCAATGCTACAAAGGATAGAAGGGTAATGGTGGCGATAATTCCCACAAGGGATCTCATGGAAACTCTTTTTTTTTTAATACCCATTCCCAGATTTTGTTGTTCATCAGACTTTGCCCTACCAGTCGGTTTCAGTGGATACGTTCAACTCCAAGAATGATGTGTATGTGGCCATTGCTCAGCCCAGCATGGAGAACTGCATGGTACTGGAATGGGACCACATTGAAATGAATTTCCGGAGCTATGACAACATTACAGGTGTGTTGTGACTTCGATCAGATGTCTTGACCTCATTTCTTTATGGTCTCAAGCTGGTGAGAGAAGCAGCATTCTGGCATCCCAGGGAGGGAAGGTGTGGCTCTCAGACTTGGTTTGAGTTGGGAATCACGTTCCAACCCACCCTCTCCTCTCTGATTCCTTCTCAACTTGGTCAGTTATTGGTGAGAACAGAAACTGGGGGTGGTGATCTTATTTATCCTTTGTGATCTTTTGAAGAGGGAGAGAGGATAGGTTGATATAGTGGGGGGCATTTTCCAGTAGTGGTGAGAAGTCACCTGAGAATGCCTTAATCCTGAGTGCTGCAGGCAGCCTAAGACTGCAATAGCATTTTAGTAGTTAAATGATACCTTAGACTTTTGCTATGCTGATAGTTAACTAAAATGCTAACATGTGCTCATGCGCCCGTACTCATGCACACACGTGCATGCACAGACACATATCCATCCATGCACACACAGACACACATCCATGCTCACACACAGATACACATCCATGCACACACACAGACACACATCCATGCACATACACAGATACACATCCATGAATGCACACACACACACATAGACACACATCCATGCTCACACACAGATACACATCCATGAATGCACATACACAGATACACATCCATGCACATACACAGACACACATCCATGCACACACACACAGAGACACATGCATGCAAGCACACACAGGCACACATCCATCCATGCACACACACAGAGAGACACGTCTATGCACATACACACACACATTCATGCACTCACACATAGACACACAACCATCCATGCACACATGCAGAGGCACACATCCATGCATGTATGCACATGCAGACACACGTCCACGCGTGCACACACAGGCATACATCCATGCACACACACAGGCACACATATATGCATGCACACAGAGACACACATCCAAGCATGTATGCACACACAGACACACGTCCACGCGTGCACACACAGGCACAAATTCATGCGAGCACACACAGGCACACATTCATGGAAGCACACACAGGCACACGTCCATGCAAGCACACAGAGGCACACATTCATGCAAGGACACACAGGCACACTCTATGGCTTGTTTCGGCTACCCTCTTGCCAGGTCCTGGTGATCACTGTTTCCTTTAAATAAATACAAAAAAAAAAAAATAAGAAGAAATGGCTCTCTAAATTCATGCCTTTGGGTTAAGACCTAGTTAATGCTTCTCAACACTGTCAGGAACCCAGTGTCTCAACGCTACTAAAAATGGGCTGTCTAATTGTTTTTTATTTTTCTAATTTTTTTTTACTTGCTTTTTAAATAAGTGGGTAAAGTCAATAATCTTTTAAAGACTTCTCATTTATCAAGTGCAATCTGATAGTAATATTGATCTCAGAGACAGCGCCACGGTAGCCTAACTTGACTCCATGAGAGGATTTCCCACGGTGGGTCCCGATTTGGAGTTAGAGCAGTACTTTGCTGTTGCAGTGAGAAGCATGTCAGGTCAACATTCTGGATCGGGAAGCTCCTAGGAAGCTCCCAGGTGCAACGTTTCCCAGCAGGGGTGGAGGGAGGCAGGGAGAGTGTGGTTTGGGCACTCCCAGAGCAAAGATGCTCATGGAGCCTGATCTCAGCGGTACAGGGAGTCTGTGAAGTCGACAGACACCCCGGAAGCCCTGAAGATGCCCTGTCAGATGTCCCTCCGCTGTGTGGCCCCTGGCCTCCTAGTGCTGAGCTCACACCCCCGCAAGCAGCCCTGCTCCCATCAAGCACACATGCAGTGCAAAGCACCTCAGGTGAACCTGGCGAGGAAGTGAGCTCAGGCCTTTGGACTCTAAACCTGGTACATATTAAAGGGGACAAGGAAGAGAAGACCCACTATCCACATACTTTTTGCTTTCCTCTTTTTCCAGACCTGGGAGATGGGCTAGCCCCTCGGCCTCCCCTCTCCTACCCCATGCTGGGTGGTGGGACCAGAGGGAAGCTTTGCTTTGTGCCAGGCAGGGGAGAGGGGTCCACACCAGGGCTGGTTGCCAAGGCCGGTTGCCAAGGCCAGTGAGGTCCTGGATGCTGGTTTATCTCGTGGGAAATTCACAGCCCCTGGAGATCTCAGCATGGGGTGCCTGCCTGCAGGTAGAGGACAGAAGCTCTGTGCAAGGGAAATGGGACAGAGAGATGATCAAGAGCTCGGGTTATGGAAACTGATGAACATGGAATGTACTCCGGACTCTGCCAGGCACTGAGATATATGGACTGGTGGCCCCTGGGGCTCAGTTTCCTCATCTGCAGAATGGGCAGTGCATGTACTTTATATGGCTGCTGTGAGGAGTCAGGGAGTGCCAGGCACCGAGTGAGCAGTCCTTAATGAATGCTGGCTTCCTTCTCCCACCTTTACAGATGGAGCGATCAAGGCCCAGGCGTGCTGAATCACTTCAGAGGCAGAGCCCAGGGCCTGTCGCTGCTGCATGGCACCCCTTTCCTCTCTCAGGTTGACCTCGGTAGGAAGGGACAGCACTGTCCTCCACTTGCCCTTTTGACTGACTGCAGCTGATCGCATTCCATGTTCATCAAGTTCTTCGTTCGTTCATTCATTCATTCATTCATTCATTCACAAGGATTTCTTGAGCCCTTACTCAGTGCTAGGCACAATCTTGGTGCTGGGGCCATTGCTGTGCCCAAGCCAGAGGAAACCTCCACCCTCAACGGGTTCACATTATAATGGGAGTGAGAGACAACAAAAGAAGATAATTATAATACAGCTAACAGATCAGATAGAAACACACTAAGAAGGGAAAGGAAGGGGGGGGATGGGAGTTTTGAAGAGCCAGCCATGGTGGACGTTTTAGACTGTGTCTGGTAAAGTCCTCATGAAGAAGGTTGTTTGGAGAAGCTGAGTGAGACATGAGGGGTTGATCCATGGCGACAGTTTGGGGAGGAAACTTTCCAGACAGAGGCAACAGCAAGTGTAAAGGTCCTGCGGCAGAAAGCTATCTTTCCTGTCTGGCTCCTCCAGGGGGCCATTTTGGCCTGAACAAAATGCTCCAGAGGGAAAGCTGCAAGGAACAAAGTCAGAGAGGTAGGAAGGCCTGAGCACAGGGGCCTTGCAGGTTTTGGGAAGGACATGGGTTTTTAATCTGAGTGCTCTATGGAACAATAGCAGGCTATGTCCCAAGATCAGCAGGGTTGCCCAGGATGAGGCAGGAGCTTGGCACAGTTGCTGGGCTGTGAGCAGCCTGGGTTGGGTACAGGGGACAAAGGCTGAAGCAGAGCGACTAGCTGAGCTCATAGGGGTTCAAGCAAGCGGTGATGGCAAGGGCCCTGCGAAGGCTACCGCCATGGTGTGTAGGAAGCCTGCAGTGAGGGAGCACTGGGTGTGGCCAGAGCCAGAGCCAAGGCTGGGCCTTGCTAGCTTCTAGGGACTCGTTCTCAATCTTCTGAGTCGTGGGAAGCTTCCCACGATGCCCACCTAGATCCTCTTCACAACCAAGCCTGAGAAAAAGTTACAATAGCTCCAAAAACATCAGGCTGGTTTTGGATAGGACTGGCTCCAGCTCCTTCTAGCTGGTGACCTCGGCCAAGTTAGTTACTTTCCACGAGCCCCTTTCATCGGTAAAATGGGAGTATCGTGAAATCTCATTTCCTCTGTAAAATGGGATCGCCACCCTTTCAGATCCACGAGAGTCTGACGGGGATCATGTGTATAAGGCCGTGCACAGGACCGGGCATAAAATAAATCTGCAACAAATGTCAGTTTTCTTACCTGGGGATAAGTAAAGGAGCAGCCCTCTTTCTCCCCGCTCCCAGTCCCTAAATCTTTCACTTCAGGTAAACTTCTCCACAACTCTCATCAGCACAGCAAAGGAGGGGCCAGCACGGAAAGCACACTATCCCCCCACCCCCCGGCCCCACCCCCGCCCCCAGCACGGGAGCAAGGGAAGAGGGTGTTCTTGGAAGCCGCAAGGATCCCTCTGCACAGAAGGGAGTGTAGCTGGCTGGGATTGAGCCCCACGTGAAGGAGAGCCCGAGGCAGCCCATGCCCAGCAAGACCAGGGCTCTGAGCCATGGGAGGGGCACATATGTGCATCTTCCTTTGCCTTTCGGAGGAGCCAGGAGTGTGGTGCCGAAGGGACAGCTCCAGCCACGCCTCTGCTTCTGGGCTTCTGCGAGGAGAGGGAAAGCCCCGATCAGGGTCACCCTGAGGGTTTGAATTTCCCATCTCCTTTCTTTCCCCTTCTCAGCTCTCCTGTTTTGGTTTTATTTTGTTTGCCTTTGATTTCTCCGTGCCAGGTGTTCCAGCCTATAATCTCTCTTCCTGCATTAAAACACACACACACACACACACACATGCACGCACGTGCGTGGTGATCTCTGTTCCTACTGACAGTTCTATAGACTAAACGTGCTTAGCTGGATGGAGGTGTTCTGGCACATCTCTGTCTTACACAGCCCCTCCTCTGAGACAGGCAGGCAGGCAGGCCTGTAGGACACCCCTGGGTGGCAGGGGCTTCCCTAGCTAGGGGCCCGGAATATGCACTGGCACTTAGCATTGGCAGGGAGGGAGGCAGTGTGGCTTCCAAAGAGCAGTTTGGTAGTTTAAATCCAGAAGCCTTTGAAGTGTGCACCACGTTTACCCCGGCAGCGCCTACATGTAAGAACACTGCCAGATGGTTTTCAAAAAAGATTTCTCTACAAGGAAACATGTTACACAAAATAATGGAAAGCTAGAAATAACCGCAGTGTCCAACAATAGGGGATCTGTTAAAAATAGGATACACCCATACAACGAAATGTCTGATAGTATTTAAAAATCAAGTTGTAAAAGGTGCAGTAAACGGAGGCGGGGGATGTTTACAAGGTAATGGTCAGATGAAAAGAAAAGTAGGTCATAAAAAGCTCATGTATCCTATAAGCCCAGCTTTATTTATTTATTTATTTTTAAAGAGTTTATTTCATTATTTCAGAGAGAGCATGAGTTGTGGGTGGAGTGAGAGGTTAGAGGGAGAGGGACGAGCAGTGCAGGGAGCCCCATGCAGGGTTCAATGCCAGGACCCCAGGACCATGACCTGAGCCGAGGGCAGGTCATCTTAACCGACTGAGCCAGCCAAGGGGCCCCCGCCTCCAAACTTATTTTTAAAAAGCACATTTGAGTATGTGTGTAGAATAACGATTAAGGAAATATATCAAGACATTAAGTGTTGTTTCAGATTTGCAGTACAAGTCATTTTGATTTTCCTCTTGTTCTTTTTGGCATGTTGGCAGCTGAGTGCAGACTGGAGCCAGACTACCCAGATTTAGATCCCAGCCTCCACCACATACTAGCTGTGTGGCTTTGTAAAAGTTCCTTCACTTCTCTGTGCCTCAGTTTTACTCTTTATAAAATGGGGATGATGGTGGTGATGGTGGTGATGGTACTGGTCTCATCGGGTTCTTGTAAGGATTAAACGAGTGAATACATGTAAAATGCTTAGTATAGTGCTGGTCATAGTCATAGTACACACTAGAAATGTGATCTGCTGTTTTTAAAATTTGCTTTGGGAAACACTGAAAACTTTTTATACTCAGAAAAAAGGAATAGTTAGTTTTAAACAAAAGAAAGGAACCAAGTTCTTGCAAGAGGCCAAAATAGTGAAAGAGAAAAGGAAGTATCACTCTACAAACTACCCACTGGGGTGCCTGGGTTGCTCAGTGGGTTAAAGCCTCTGCTTTTGGCTCAGGTCATGATCCCAGGGTCCTGGGATCGAGCCCTGCATCGGGCTCTCTGCTCAGCAGGGAGCTTGCTTCCTCCTCTCTCTCTGCCTGCCTCTCTGCCTATTTGTGATCTCAGTCTGTCAAATGAATAAATAAAATCTTTAAAAACAAAAACAAAAACAAAAACTACCCACTGGCTGCCCCCCAAATTAAAACTGAGGACAGGAATTGAATAATTATCCTTGTAATTTTCAGACCAACTTCACTTTGGTCCAAATTGTCTAGAAAACCAGGGGAAGAAAGAACTTTTAATCCAATGACCTACATGGAGGGTCAATACTTTTTGTGTTGTAGGTGATTCTACTTCTTGCTGGTGGGCTGAGGAGTTTGGGGGACAGTCTGGGGGTCTGGGTGTGGTGTGGGGGAAGACAGTACGAGGTGGTCCCTTGTCCAGCAGAGTTTCGGTTCCGGGCTGCCTGAGTTGGATCATTCCAGTCATCGATCATTCTACAGGTATTTACACTGTGTCTGCTGTGGAAGATTTTAAAGGGGCAAGGTCTTTTCATTACCAAGACAATTGTTTCAATTCTCCAGTAATGATAGCTACTAATTGTTGACTACTTCCTGTTTTGGGGTGCTCTGTTCTAAAAACACTGTGAATTTTCTCACTTAGTCTTTACTAAACCTGGGAAGTCAGTGCCAATAACATCCTCATTTTATAGATGGGGAGCCTGAGCACAGACAGTTAACTGGCTCAGGGTGAGAAAGCTTATAAGGTACAGGCTGCATTTCAACCCCTGGGCCACCTGGTTTAGAGTTACACGGCTTAACTCTCCTCTGTTCAACTTCCGTCTTGTTTAGCTTCTTTTGGCTCTGGAAACCAGAAGGGGCCGAATGTCTTCACGAGCCCCTCCTTATATTCTTTTCCTCCTGTCTCTGAGACCTGACTCCTATCTTTTTACCCTCCCTTACCCCAGCATCCCAAACAGAAGCCCATTGGTTTTATTCCACTGTCTGGAGTTGGGAAACGTTTTTGAATAGGCTGTAGACAGTTCCTTTGGTCTTGGTGCCTTTCCTGAATTGTGCTCCTGCCTCTAAAGATACCAGAGGCTAGGAGACCAGCATGTAATGGAGATACATTTTTTTAAAAGTTTTAAAATAAGTTTTAATTGTGGGAAGATATGCAGAACATGAAACTTACGATCTTAACCATTTTTAAGTTCAGTAGCATTAAGTGCTTTCACAGTGTTGTGCAAACAATCTCTGGAGCTCTTCATCTTGAAAAACTAAAACTCTGTATCCATTAAATACTAACTCTCCATTCTCCCCCAGCCCCTCATCCCCATTATTCTGTTTTCTGTCTTGATGAATCTTCTTTAGGGACCTCACGTAAGTGGAGTCATGTATTATTTATCTTTTTGTGACCTTATTTCACTTAGGATAATACCCTCAATGTTCATCCATGTTGTCATGTGTCCTCTCTGAGGATTTCCTTCCTTTTTAGGGCTGAGGAATGTTCTGTTGTATCTACACCACATTTTGGTTATCCATCCATCAGTAGAAATGGGTCACTTCTACCTCTTGGCTATTGTGAATAGTGCTGCTATGAACATGCGTGTGCAAATTCTCTTAGAGACCCTCTTTTGGTACTTTTGGGTACTTTCAGTACTTTTGGGAAGTAGAATTGCTCGATCATATGGTATTTCTATGTTCAATTTGTCCAGAAGCCGCCATGCTGTTCCCCACATCGGCTGCCCCATTTTTCACATTTCTTTACATCTGTCCCTGTTTTCCAGTTCACTGGGGTTCCAGTTTTGCTACAGAGGGGCATTTCCACCTGTGGTGCCCTAATCCCTTCTCGTTTCTCTTGGGGCGCAGGTCAGTCCATTGTGGGTTGTAAGGCCATCCTCATCGACGACCAGGTTTTCGTGGTGGTGGCCCAGCTTTTCGGCGGCTCTCACATCTACAAATACGACGAGAGCTGGACCAAATTCGTCAAATTCCAGGACATCGAAGTCTCTCGCATTTCCAAGCCCAACGACATCGAGCTGTTTCAGATCGAGGACGAGACGTTCTTCATCATCGCAGACAGCTCCAAAGCTGGTCTGTCCACGGTATATAAATGGAACAGCAAAGGGTTCTACTCCTACCAGTCTCTGCATGAGTGGTTCAGGGACACGGATGCGGAGTTTGTTGACATAGACGGGAAGTCACATCTGATTCTGTCCAGCCGCTCCCAGGTCCCCATCATCCTCCAGTGGAATAAAAGCTCTAAGAAGTTTGTCCCCCACAGTGATATCCCCAACATGGAGGACGTACTGGCCGTGAAAAGCTTTAGGATGCAGAACGCCCTCTACCTCTCCCTCACCCGCTTCATCGGGGACTCCAGGGTCATGAGGTGGAACAATAAGCAATTTGTGGAGATTCAGGCTCTTCCGTCCCGGGGGGCCATGACCCTGCAGCCCTTTTCTTTTAAAGATAACCACTACCTGGCCCTGGGGAGTGACTACACGTTCTCCCAGATCTACCAGTGGGATAAAGAAAAGCAGCTATTCAAAAAATTCAAGGAGATTTACGTTCAGGCGCCTCGTTCCTTCACAGCTGTCTCCACTGACAGGAGAGATTTCTTTTTTGCATCCAGTTTCAAAGGGAAAACAAAGATTTTTGAACATATAGTCGTTGACTTAAGTTTGTGAGGGGGTGATTGGTGAATTTAAAGACACGTAGAGCTAGCTTTCACAAGAGAGGACCAAGACGCAGATACAAAGCCAAGTTCAGGCCTCTGCAGTTAAAAATGCACTGGGGACCTAGTTAGAAGTTTTCAACATTTTAGAACTCCCATTTTGGTCAGGGATTGCATTTATTGGCTAACTGCATGACATGTTCCCATTTAAAAAGACATCTTGAAGCCTGTTATCTCTGAGAAAAGAGAACAGCATTAACTCTTACAATCTAGGAAAGTCATGTGCTTTTTTCTTTTTTTTAAGTGAGAAGGAGGAAATCGGATAAGATGGGACAGTTCTTATAATGGAAATAATAAACAAACAAACAAACAAACAAACAAAAAGACCAACCAAACGATGGGCCCGTCTCATTCCATTTTAGCAATCGTTTTTGGTAAGAACTCTTAAAGCCAAAGAAAGCTAAAAAGATTTGCTGATGATTCGTTTAAAAATCTGATAACACTCAGCAATGCTATTTTTGAGTCCTTTCAGTTTCCTGAATCCCCCTTCCCAGCAGAACTTTGGCTATTCCATTGGCTCCTATGGAGAGATACTCGTCATGGGAATGTTAACAAAATAATGCTGGACATCGCTTCCTTTGCCGCAAAGAAAATACTCTGCTGACACGCGTCCAGGCCCCGCCCAGGTTGTAGGCCCATGAGTGAGACAAACGCATTTTCCCCTCTGACTTGTGGTTCAGAGCTGACCCGGTGGCAGCCGGAACAATATTGCTTGTTAGATGCCCTCCATGGCTCGGCTGCTTCCCTGAACCCGCTCTTTGAGTGTGTGGGTAGTCAGCAGACAGGCCAAAGACTGAACGGTGCTTTTCATCCCAGCCTTTAAAGTAATGGAACAGGTTTTTCCATCCGATGAGCATTTGGTAGGATTTCGGAAGCAAGATTTTGTGGGATCAAAGAGGACTTTACACAAGTCTCGCTGTACTTTGATACCTAGAGGTGGCCCTTTGATTTGTGCATGGCCATGCCCTCTGGGCAGCTTCCTATTTCGAGTCATTGAGTACCAGCCTCCCTTCCTGCCCACCTGCCTTCCTCCCTACTCCCACGTCAGTCCTGCTTTGCAGATATGCCGTTGCTGCCGCCGCCAATGAGGGGCTGAGGCACCAGACGGCAGAACCTGGGGTGCCCTTGATGCTAGTGCCCCTTCCTTTCCCAGTAGTTTGGCAAAGGAAAGCCCCCTGGAGGGCTCACACCGTGATGTGGGACCATGTACTGGCAGGGGGCTCCTCCTGAATAGGCTGGTGGGGGGTGGGCCGGGCTCAGACCGATCATCAGGGACTCACTTTGGATCTTGACCCACTGCATCCCACAGATCAGGTCTGTGCTTGCGGGACTGGAGGGTCTATTTCAAACTGGGCTTCTCTGGTGTGGATTATCAGGGAGCCTGCGGGGTCTGGTTTTGCAGAAGCTTCCCAGTGGAAGCTTGTTTAGTGGGTTCTCCTGAAGTGGATTTTAGGAGTGGCTCTCAAAGAGCCACCCAACAGCGTCTCTGGGAGCCCCCAAACCAGCACAATCATGTGGTACTGGCACATCATTTTTTAATGGTCATTTGCCGAGACATGAGTAGGTAAGCTTTTGCCACACATTTGGGTGCGGTGTTGTTTCTGCTATAAGCGATGCAGGTCAAGGCAACCAATAACATGGATGTTGCAACAGCACTCCTGGGTACATCCTGAGCTGAGGGCTTCCAGCCTAACACACCAGGGAGTTCGGTGAACTCAGTCACCCACACGTAGTACAGCATTGCTGCTTGAAGCTTTCCTGCTAGGCACCAACCAAACAGGAGAAGTGGTTTGTTTTCATTTCTGAAGCACAAAATCACCCTTCCATGTTCTTTTGCCTTTTTGGTTCATTTGAATTGACTACAAATGCCCAGATCCCCGCATCAGCAGCAGAAAGTGGGACAGTTCTGCTCTTCCTCTATTAGGATGGGCAAGCAATTCTCTCTGGCACATGGAACCCCTCAGACAAGCCTGGGTGGAAAGACGGGCCCTTGGCAAACAAGGTAGGGGACATTTCGACAGTCTTAGCATTCATGCCAGTTTGAAATGATGTTCCCAAGCCAGCCGCTTGTTGGGAAGGCAACCGGGGCATCTTTTCACAGGGCTGTCTCTAGGGAACGGGGCATCGGCCCCCCAGCTTCCCCTCTGAGGGAGAAGTGCCTGTAGAAACCATCTGCATTCACCATGCTGGTAACCATTGCCTAGAATCTAGAAAACCAGGAAACCTGGGGTGCGGAGCTGGGGTCAGGGGTGCTTTCTGGGTCTAGGGGAGACATTGGCCGGTGGAAAAAAGATCTAAGGAACTACGGGTGAGGCGAAGGCAAGAGGGTGGGTAGTCCACACGGCTGCACTCAGGCTCTCTTTTTCTTCTTAAGAAATTAGACAAGAGCAGAGTCTGCATCCTACAAGAGTCTCGGCTCTGAGGGAGGAGATATTTGTTCTGGCCGACTTGCTAAAGGAGCAGAGATGTTCTTGGCACGAGGTTGTGGAAGCTTTGCTTCATTAATCTCGCTGCTCCATCCTAAGAATCCCTCTAGTTTTGAACAATTTCTGCAAGAAGCTTTTTCCCAGTAATAATGTAAGACCAAAAAAAAAAAAAAAAAAGACAACAGTAACAAAAACCCAAAAGCTGAGAGACACATGGGACCATCCACTGTGGAGGGAGTTCTGGGAAGGGCTACTCTTGCCCATTCCTTCCCATCACCCATGGGTTGCCTTCTTGTCAGCTTGTTTCTTCTTTGCAATCTCTCTAGTGAGGGTAGGTCGCTCCACGCAGCCAAGTGGCCATGCCACACAGCCTTCAAGCGTGGGGTCTGGAACAGTTCTCTCACAAAGACTAAAACAAGCCTTAGATGTGAATGGCACAGTGTTCTTGGGCAACGGAGAGTAAGCCCACCCTGCCTCTCAGCAGAGCTTTACGATTTTTTTTAGTGTGCATTTGCATCCATCTCATTTGTCCATGAGTAGTTCGTCAGTTTATTGGTGGGCGGGTATTCTAATTTCAGAGAACACGAAACCAGTACAAAGATCAAAGTCGATTGCCTGCTCAAGATCATCTGGTAGTGAATGGCAAAGGCCGAGTTTACCCCTGCACGGCGGGCTGTGATTTGTGACTCTGACATGCCTTCCGAATAAAGACTTTTTTTTTTTTAATCATGATTCAAAATGTAGCAACACCTTGAGATCAAATAAAAAATACAACAACATATGCATAGCCAGGAGGAAAATAGAGGTGAATAGACACCATCTTATGAACTGGTCCCTTTTCCAATTAAACGCTATGGGACCCCTATTGCACATGAGGCCCCACTCTTGAAAGTCTTCCAGAAATTTCAGATAATTTTCTGTTCTAAAGAGGATTGCTATCTGGCACGGTTGCTTCTCCTCACACACCGACCCCTCCAATAGCGATGGGGCAATGTTGAGGTCGAGACACATCTGGTTCTTGTCACAACGTCCACAAGATAAACAAGAGAGTTCTGTGAGGGAACAACTACAAACTCGAAGGCCCGAGTGGTGATGAATTGCTCCAGGTCATAATCAGCCTTTGGGGAGCACGCTGGAAATGCAAGTGTTGCATTTTTCTTCCCCAATGGAGTGAGAGGCTGTGTATTTTTAGGAAAGAAGTCATGCTGGAGGTTTGGCTGCCAGGAACACTCAGGATGGAAATTTCTCGGACCGGGGGTCTAATGAAAGAGAGATGAAGGTCTGCTGGAGGGGAGTCTGTTTGCATGCCACCTAAAGGAAATCCTTTAGCCAGGCTTCTGGATTCTTCTGCAGCTATCAGCCCCTCCCTCCGCTCCACAGTTTTGAAAGAGAGTTCTTTAATTAGGCAGTGGCCAAAGATTCTTTTGTACAGGGCTCCGGAGTAGAATGCAGTCATCTAGCTGTTGGTGCTGTAAGGTGGTCCAGACTTAGGACAGTCTAAAGGGAATGGGCAGAAAAGCCAGGCTGATGGCCATGGAGGGAACTCTTCTGGAAAAGTAGAAATAAACTGGAAGGAAAAAGGTCATCATGACTTCCTTTGTGTCAGCCAGGCAAGTAGAGGTTGGAACAAGGAGGCAAGTTAACAGCCAATTAATAGCGAAGAGAGCCCATTGTAATGCTAATTGAAATAAGAATTGTGTTGTAAAGCTAACTGAGATCTAAACCTAGAGAGGCACTCTTATCCTTAATGTTATTCCATTACTTGTATCAGAATCTACCTTTTTTCTAGTAGACTATGCATTCCCTATCAATCCCTTTGACTATCAGGAATGTATAAGAACTGTGATAAAATAAGCCAATATGCCATTTGGTACCATTTTTATGTATCTTAGATGCATAACTTAGGTAAAATAAGAATAGTTTCTATGTATATGAAAGCAAATTTTGCAGTATGCAAGCTACAATGGATGCATTTTAAGGCTGAATATATATTTAGATCTCTTTTGGTAAATACAGTTAACAAAAAACATGCCTCTTAATTCGATATATCCTGTAAGTCTATGAATAAAAAGTAGCTCATGCCTAATGTGGCTTTGATCTCTGGTCTGCTTGAATACGGATATGCCCACTCGAGTCACAGAGTTGAGGGCTCACAGGCTATTGTGGAAGGGCGGAGTATGCCCATTTATCTTTGTGGCTTACTCCTGGTTTAAATGGAAAATGAGCCCCATAGGGGACTTTTGCTTCTACTTGCAAATCGAAAAGTTGCTAAAAAGTCACTGAGGGACTTTACAGCTATACCTCTACCTGATCTGCAGAATCATAATCTTGACAAACTGACAAAAAAAAGTCTAGGGATCTTGGGGCATCCTCTGATTCTGCGTGGTGGGAAGATGAGGTTACAAGATCCCATCGATTGGGCTGAACCATGAACAAACTGAGGGCAAGACTTTTGTCTTGTTCTCTGCATGTCTCGGCTCGTGTCTCTATCTATGTCTTTAGACCCATCTGGTTTCATTGGACAGAGGAGAGGTCAAAAACTCAAACCACATTTCACTGTGTACTTAACTGTGTGTCAATTACTTTAATATGCTGTGGAGATTTTGAAAAAGTCCAAGAGCAGAGGGGTGCCTGGGTGGCTGAGTCAGCTAAGCTTCTGCCTTCAACTCATGTCATGATCCCAGGCTCCTGGGATAGAATCCGTGCATCAGGCTCCTTGTTCAGCAGGTAGCCTATTCTCCCTCTCCCTCTGTCCCTCCCCCTGCTCAAGGGCTCATGCTCTCTCTCTCAAATAAATAAATAAATAAATAGTCTTTTTAAAAGTACAAAAGCAGAATTCTTGCTCTCCGGAGACTTAAAGCTAGTTAAAAAGAAAAGTCATAGGTCTTGCAGTCACTCAAAGGGAGAGGATTATAGGGGCCCCTGGGTGGCTCAGTCGTTAAGCATCTGCCTTCGGCTCAGGTCATGGTTCCAGGGTCCTAGGATAGAGCTCCGCACCAGGCTCCCTGCTCAGCAGGAAGCCTGCTCCTCCCTCTCCCACTCCTCTTGCTTGTGTTCCCTCTCTCACTGTCAAATAAATAAATAAAATATTTTTTTAAAGGGAGGGTATTATGAAGGACCCATGGGGTGGGGGGCCACCTTATAGTAAGCACCAACCAAAGAGAATAGATGCGCAGCTGGTCAGGTAGGTATTAACCATAAACCACCATTGACCTGGGCCCAGTGCATTCCAGTGAAATACAAACTGTGAATACCGATAATAAATTCATAGGAAGAAGGGTCACTTCAGGCCAGAGCAAGTACTCTTTTGACCAGGAGAGGGGAGAATGGCCTGGTTCCTCTTCATTATCGTTCTACCACTAAATTGTTGTTTTGTATTTGTGGAGAAGTACAGAAAAGAACTGAATTTTTCCAGACCTGCAAGTCAGAAACTCATTAATCCCAATATTTCAGCACATTTCATCTTGTAGCTAAAATGGTGGGTAAATTGCTCAGTCCTGACCGTGTGGTCATTAGCAAGGCAAGTACACTCTATTTCTCGGAGAGCTAATTGAGGACTGTCTAAGAAGAATTGGAGGCATGAATAATGTGTCACTTTCACTGATCACCTCTTCTTACAATTGGTTCTTCTACCTGCCTCCCAGATGGGACAACCCTCTACTAACCGGAGCCTAATTGGCACAGATGACTTTCTAGCAAATTGGTAGCAGAGCTGAGACTCCAGGCCTGGAGTGAAATCCACCTCTTGGCCTCGGTTCCAGGCAGCCTCTCATTAAACCTCAGCCTCTGCCTTTAGCCAGGCAACAAACCAAGGCAACACAGGGAGAGGCCTATAGGGTTTTAAGTGCTACCCCCAAATTCCCAGCACTTTCTGAAATCTGTATGCGAGCCCTGAAGAACATTCTCCTGCATATGTCTCCAGGTGTCTATTCCAGGAAGTCTACTAGAAATCAATGGAAAAAAATACAACTAACTTCTTTCATCTTGCAAGAAACAATTGTTAGGGCAAAGGGAAACCTGTCCAGATTTCCTTGCCCCACTTCAGCCCATGTGTCATCCCCAGAACTGACCCAGAGTCCTGATTGGCACCTCCAACAGTAGGGCTGAGAGATCCCTGGTTGTGTCACCATGCCTACTTAGTCCCTGTTTACTTTCAAGGGTTGTGTGGTCTGAAGAACATGTGAAAGTCAGGTTGGGGCCTCCAGAGAAAATAGTAGTCTTGACACTTGTCCTGGAGCCCAGGCTCTACTTTATTCATTCCTGGCGGAATCCTGTATCTCTGTATCTCCTGCACTTGTTTCTTCTAACCCATCTAGGCATTCCGGACACTTGGCAACCTCAAAATATTTTTATTACAAGTTCACATGGTTTCTCTGTCCCTTTGGATCATAGCAACTTCTTGACACATAAATCATGTGAAAATCCAAATTAACTTTTTTGCTTGATTCTTTCCAGTACCCACTGTGTGAACAGTGCTGTGCTAGATCCTGAGAATACAAAACTCTTAAAGAAGATACAGAAGCATTTGAGAAGGTTTAAAAACAGTGCTTCCTTGCTATTTTACATTTGTGGTGGAAATTCTCAGGGAATGTGAATGTAGTCTGAGAAAATAATAAGACCCAGGTGATCTAGTTTCACCACAGTGTCGAGTTTAATGAAACAACCCCTAAACCAGGGAGTAATTACAAGTAGTTCTGGTCTCTCCTTGTATCCCTGAAATAAGAGGAAAGCTTGGTCATAACCCTCCACATGTTGCTTCTATTTTATTTTTTAAAGATGTATTTATTTGTTTGACAGACAGAGATCACAAGTAGGCAGAGAGGCAGGCAGAGAGAGAGGGGAAAGCGGGCTCAGAGAGCCTGATGAGGGGCTCGATCCAGGACCTTGGGATCACGACCCAAGCCGAAGGCAGAGGCTTTAACCCACTGCGCCACCCAGGCGCCCCTTTAAGATTTTATTTTGAGAGAGAGAGAGAGTGATAATGAGCAGGTTTTGGGGGCAGAGGGACAGGGAAAAGCACGCCAGGCATGATCCAAGGACCCTGACATCATGACTTGAGCTGAAGGCAGTTGCTTAACCGACTAAGCACCAGGTGCCCCCCGACTTGATGCTTCTTAAAGCCAGTTTCCCCCAAGCTTCCTGCTTTCTAACATCTCACATTCTGCAGCAGTCCCTCCTTATCCTCCAGTGTTCAAAACCCCCTCCCATATGCCACCACTCCATCTGCTGCCTAGCCTCTGTCCCTTCTCTCCACATCAGTTTTCCTGAGGAAAATGTCTAAATCCTCAATTGTTACTATATTTTATTCCTGCCTTAGTAACTTCAGTAAATTTTAAGATTCTTCTGCTTCTCTTTTTCTGAACTGTCTTACCCAGGGTGGTTTCAAAATATGCTCTCAAGTTCTTTGGGGCCCTGCCTTTGGGAGGTGGAGACTGACTTCCCTCCCACGAATGCAAGCTGCATTCACTGACTTGTTTCCAAGGTATAGAATGTAGCAGAGATGTTGGGTAACTTCTGAGAATAGGCCTTCAAAGGCAGGGGGCTTCCCCCTGGCTCTCTCTTAGCCCACTGGAAGGGGGCTAAGTATGTTAAGCACTGAGTTCATCTCAGTTCATGATCCCAGAGTTCTGGGATTGAGCCCCACGTAGGGCTCTTTGCTCAGCGGGAGCCTGTTTCTCCTTCTGCCTGTTGCTCTCCCTGCTTGTGCTCACACACTCTTTCTCTCTGACAAATAAATAAATCTTAAAAAAAAATAAAAAAGAGGGGAGAGGCCGGCATCAAGCTGTGAGACTGTTGAGAGGGCCACATGGAAGGATTTGAGTCTTCATGCCAACAACCAGCACCACGTGAGTGAACCATCTAACAGGTGGATCTGTCAGCCCCAGTCGGGCCTTCAGATGACAGCAGCTCTGGCCAGCATCTCGACTATAGCCTTATGAGAAACCTGGTATCACTAAACCACTCATGGGTTTCTGGACACAGAGGCTGAGATAATAAGTGTTTATTGTTTTAAGCTGCTTAATTTTAGAGTGATTTGTTGTGCAGTGATGAATGACCTGTACACCATCTTTAATGTCTTGTAGGAATGAGATTGCTGCCAAATGAACCCTTAATGGGAGAAAGTTTAGGAACCAACATGCAGCACCCCCCACCCTCCACACATAAGCCACATCACACACACACTCTACACATACAGGTGCACACATATGCCCCCCACTTCACCCCACAGTACACACAGCCACTGCGCCCTCTACCACACACACACACACACACACCCCACTATACTATGTACCACACTTGTACAACCCCTTCATTCCCCACCACACTGACCCTACACTACACCATACTCCTACCACACCCTTCACCACACACACACTATACCATACACTACACACCCTCTTCACTCCCCACAGCTCACACTACTCCCACACACTACTCCCACACACCACATATACCCCTACCACACCCCACCACACACACACACACACACACACACACACACACTATACTATACCACACATACATCCTCTTCACTCCCTACTACACATACACATACCACACTACACACACCCTTTACCACACACATACACACACTACACGATACCACATACCACAAATAAATCCCCCTCACTCCCTACCACACACACACACACACACACACCACACTACACATACCCCCTACCACACACACACACACACCCCTTACAACACACCACACACTGCCACTGCAGTCCCACTCCCAATACACATACACACACATACATACCACACTATGCCACACACCACACATACATGTACATACCACAAACATACATACATGCACACCCTACCATTCCTCTCCCTCCATACACATTGTTTGAGGGTCAGGCACCATTTCCACAGTACTCAGGGGAGGGTGAAGGCATTTAAGTGAAGTCTTGACTGGGAATTGAATATGGCAAAAAAAATGTAATTGTCTTAGCTTCCTTAACCATTCCCAAGAAGGTTTCTTAGTGACAAAGCAGCGTCTGGCCTATATTTCTTTGGCTGTGGCTGATGTAGAGAAATATAATGATGCTCTGAAGACCATCCACAGTTCCTCAGAGACAGCTAGGTCAACCCCCCAGCTTGGAGGTTAACTCTGTCCCTAGCTTCTATGGACTGAAAGTTTCTTTCTTCTAAAATTTGTATATTGAAGGCCAACCCCCAAAGTGAGGGTATTTAAGGATGAAGTCTTTGGAGGTGACTATTAGATTATGAGGATGAAACCCTTATAAATGGAATTGGGGTCTCTATGAAAAGAGGATGAGACATAGGATCTCTTTTTCTCTCTCTGTTCTCTGCCATGTGAGGATATAGGAGAAGGTGGCCAACTGTGAGCTTGGATCCTCACCAGATACCAAACCTTCCAGCACCTTGATCTTGGATGCCCAGCCTCCAGGACAATGAGAAATAAATGTTAAGCCACCCAGTCTATGGTATTCTTTGATAGCAGTGCAATTAGGCTAAGACACAAGCTCATGTTCTCCTTCTGAAAACTATACCCATTGAAAAAAAATAAAATGCCAGAATAGCACCTTTATTCCTGATGGGGTTTACATCAGAGTCTGTGACAGAGTCAGAGTCTGCAGGCAGGTGGGTTTCCTAACACTGAACCCTGAAACAGACAGACATCGCCAGTGACAGACAGACAGTATGGAGGAGCAGGGGACAGCCCTTTGCGGACAGAACAAGAGGGGGAGGGGGAGGCTGGTTTTGGCATGCCCATTTCTCCGTGCAAACTCACCAGTCACATCAGGATGTTCCACCTCCTCTCAGTGGAGGGAGGAAAGCATACAGGTCTGTGTGGGAAGTACGATGCTCCTGGGGTTCCCTCTGTGTGGAGGGAAACATCAGGAGTAGGCAAGAAGTCTTTTTCCTGCCCATATCACCAACTCAGGACACCACAGTGATTCTGTATCCACAAGCAGACCTGGGGAACAAGAGCTCCCTATCTCCTACCTCTGTGTGTAAGTCACCCATGGAGACCAGGAGAATATATTTTTTCCCACTTGGCAAAGATCTTTCTGGGATGAAATATACCTGTAGAAAAGGGAAATTGGCCAGGCCTGAGAGAGGGTCTTTTCTGTGGGTAATGGAAGTTGGTAGAGTTTAGCAGACCTCTCTTCTGCCCCATACCCCCCTTCTAGTGTGTTATTCGCTACCTCATCAGCCTTTTCACACTGAAGAGCACCAAATACAGTAAAATAGAATGTCATTCTGGGGTCCTGAAAGAAGAAGCAGGTCAACTTCAAGTGTCTTTCAGTAACAGAGGAAGTCAGGAGAATTTTCTGGCATTTCATATTTTCAGCAAAGTGGAGTATCTGCTCCACTTACTAAAAATGACACTGTCTCCCCACCGTTTCCATCTGCATTTACGTTCTGTGCAGACTGCTGAGGTAGCTTTTTTCCCCTTATGTTTACTGCCAACCCATTTGCATTTTCTGTCACAATAAATAACCCAGTAAAACCCTCCAATGAGTAGGTTCTAGCCCTGGCTCTTTCTAAGCATGGAATCACAAGACAATGATTTATCGTCGTGATGGCCCAGGGGAAAGAAAAAGTGGACATTTGCAAAGCAATAATAAGTGAATTCAAACAAACACTCAGTGGATGTTAGGAAATTAAAGACATGCAATTTCTATAACCATTAAAGTCACGGGTGGTTAAAGGAGGCCATGGCAGGAGGCCCTTAAAAAGAGGTCTATGCAGGTCACCACTGTTTCCCCAGCACCCAGTGTGTCGCCTACCCAAAAAAGCGTCTCAATTCATATTCGCCGAAAGAATGCTGTTTGAGTGATGGCTGGCATTGGTGAGCGTTGAGCTGAATGTTACCTGCATTAACTCATTTATTCTCGTAACTCTTCTGTGAGGCAAGCATCCTCATCTCGCTGTTTTACAGATGAGAAAATGAACGGACAAAGAGATTGAGGGCTTCTCTGGTCACACAGCTTAAGACTGGCCAAGCCAGGAAACCATGAATGACCCAGAGCAGTTGGGTAACTTGTTCAGGTTTGAACAGCAAATAAGACCTGGGATACGAACACAATTAGTTCGCTTCCAGAATTGGATTTAAAACGCAGGGTGTCAAGTTAAATTAGAATTTCAGATAATCAAGTTTTGGTTTTGGTTTTTTTTTTTTTTAGTCTAAGAATGTCCCAAATATTGCATGGGACATATGCTAAAAAAATTATTCTTTGTTTTTCTAAAATTCAAGTTTAACAGCATCCTGTGCTTTTTGTTTGCTAAATCTGGCTACCCTAATCCAGAACCCACTCTTTTAACCACTGCACCTTCTTCAAAATGCTCAGAGTACAGTCGGGGAACATGAGCCCCATTCTCATTTTAGTTTATATGTCATATACATGGTATATAACATTTTTGTATCTGACCCTCATAACC
This sequence comes from Mustela nigripes, assembly GCF_022355385.1. Lineage (NCBI taxonomy): Eukaryota > Metazoa > Chordata > Mammalia > Carnivora > Mustelidae > Mustela > Mustela nigripes. Next base: position 222,403,565 of record NC_081557.1, on the reverse strand, counting down.
GAGGGGCAAGGCTAACATTATTATCTTCTTTTATAGATGAAGAAGCCAAGACTCGTAGCTCACATCACTTGCCCAAGGTCATGCCGAAAAACACTAATCCTATCTAACCCTCATGTGGCACTTTGCCCATGCCAGGTGCTTTCTAAGAGCTTCTACCTGTTTTTGTTTTTTTTTTCCATTTCATCCTCACTAATTCTGCAAGGAAGTCCAATCATTCTCCTCCTTTTACAGATGAAGCAACAGAGGCACAGAGGGGTTAAGGAACTCATCCGAGTCCACAGACCTGGTTCATGTGGGCCTGACATCCTTTGGAAACCTCTGGTTCCAACGTGGTTGTTTTAGGTGGTAAGCCAAGGCCCAGAAATGGCACGTGTATTAGCCATGAGTCTCCAGAGTAGCTGAACCAATTGGATAGAGAGCGCTGATAGATTTATTATAAGAAATTGGTTCATGCCATAAAGAAGGCTGAGAACTCTCTAGATCTGTAGTCTGAACACCTGAAAACTGCGAGAGCCAGTGGTGAGAGCACCAGTCTGGGTCTAAAGGCTGGAGGAGAACGGTGTCCCAGCTCCAGGACCATCAGGCAGAGAGCGTGAATTCTCCCTCCATCAGTCTTTTGTTCTGTGTAAGCCCTCAAGGAATGGGAGGACGAGGGCAGGCACTTTGCTCAGTGTACTAAATCAAATGCAATTCTTATTCTGAAGCACCGTCGCAGACACACCCAGAGATAATATCTAACCGTACATCTGGGCACCTCATGACACATAAAATTAACCGTCACAATGTGTGTTGCCCAAAGGTCCTAGACCCAGCAATTTCCTGCTTTTACTGTGTCTTCGAAGAAAAGATTTTGAACAGGGCAGCCCCTTGGAATCTGCGGCTTTAACCATCTCGGTTCCAAGTCACGAAGACCGTAACAGCCTCTGCCTTTGGGATTGACTGAAGCACAACCAGGAGGCCCGTGGCTCTGTGGCCCCTTGAACGGAGGCTGAGTCAGCGGTGCCATCCCTCCATCTCCTTTCGGCTCTGTTGCTCTCTCAGCCTCACGTGGTGGCAGCTCCAGAGTAAAAGCTGTACGTCTGCTCAGAAGGTCACACAAACACTTGGTTATTGGCTGACTCTGTGTCAGCTGCTACACAATCCATGGCCTTGTGGGTTTGTATTTTGTTGGGGAAATTCATTCACCTGTTTGTTTGTTCGTTCATTCAACAAATACTTGTTTAAGAGCCAGCTATGTGCCAGGCATTGTGCTAAGCACTGGAGACTCAGAATCTAACAAAATAGATTTGTTACCTACTTGAGTGGACCCATTTGCTGTGAGGATGCCCGGAAACTGGTTCCCTGAGGTCTGTGGTCACATTCCAAATGTGTCAGTGATCTGTAATTTTTTGAAGGATCAACTTTGGATAAGATGAATAAAGTCATGAATCTTCCCAGAAAAAAAAAAAAAAAGTGTGGGGGGGGGCACATTTCCATTTAAAAATATGTCCAGGGGGGCGCCTGGGTGGCTCAGTGGGTTAAAGCCTCTGCCTGCAGCTCAGGTCATGATCTCGGGGTCCTGGGATCGAGTCCCGCATCGGGCTCTCTGCTCAGCAGACAGCCTGCTTCCCCCTCTCTCTCTGCCTGCCTCTTTGCCTGTCAATAACTCTTTGTCTGTCAATAACTCCCCCATATTTGGGGGATTCTTTGTTATTCTGTAGCTCTGTGCTCTAACACAGGCACCAGCATATCAAGACTCTTAAGTCAAATCTGGCTCTAGTTTTTGTAAATAAAGTTTTATTAGAACACAGCTGTTCTCATCCATTTATGGATTGTCTGTGTCTGCTCTCATGCATCAGGAGCAGAGTGGAAGAGTTGCAAAAGAGAGTCTATGACCTGCAAAGTCTAAATTATTTATTCTCTGGCCTCTTTTGGAAAATGTTTACTGGTCTCTGGCTCAAACAATATTTACTTGCGATTGTCATTTAACATGTGAAGAAGATGAAGCCTGAGAGGGTTAAGTTGTTTAAAGTCCAATACCGAATGAAGAGCTCAGCAGGAGTTCAGACCCAGAACTTTCTGATTCTTAAGTTCAGATCAAATTGCTCCTTCGACATAAGCTAGGCTAAGAAAAAAGGCAAGTCATGGATTGATTTGCATTCCCCTCAAACATGCAAAAAACTAAGCTTCTTTAGTTTTCCTCTAATTGAACTAACATTTTTTATGGACCTCTCCCCACTGGGTGGACAATGAGTCAATGTAGGCCAATTCCATAAACTCAGTTAATCCAACTATTTAAATAGTCTAGTGAGATCATTCAGGCTGAGGGAAGTAAAATGCACAGTGTTTCAGATATCCCCCATCTTGGCCTCTCCTTCAGGAGAACTTTCAGGGCCCTTGTGGCAGTGGGAGTCAGACAGAAAGGGTCCTCACATGCATTCAGAATGCCTGAATAGATACTCCCCCACCAGCCTCTGCCCTGCCCTGGTTTGCTCCCTGGCTTTGGGACTTCTAAGGTCTGGCTGATTTTATCTAACCTTGCTGAGGAGCCTCAGACAGGTTTCCTTATCTGCAAAATTTGGATCGCAGTAGTACCTACCTCACAAGATGAATTTCATAGACTAAATGAGATAACAGTAAGGTCTTATGGCAATACCTCACTTTCACTAAGTGGTCACTATGGGTCAGATGTCGTTAACCAGGCCTGACACTGGGCCTTGGCCATTTGCCCCAGTCTTAGGTGCCTACCTGTAGCAGCCTCTTTGTCCCCCTACAGGCCACTCTTCCAGCCCTCCACAGCACGCCCTGGTCTCCTCACCAAGGCGCATAAACTCTGAGAGCCCCAGGGGCCAGAAGTGCTGCTCTGTCGATCTTACTGGCCCTGACCTTGTGCCATGTTGGAAGAGGTCACTTGGTGGGCTGTTCCTAGATCCTGGCAGTCTCTGCCTGGATGCATGGGGAAGTGTGTCATGGCTCTGCAGAGTTCTTGGTCCTCCCCTTGACCTCCGCAACACCCTCTCACCCCACACCCCTGCATCCAGAACCTTGGCCAGCCTCTCTGCTTCTCCTGCCTCTCTCTCTTCTCCCTCCCGTCACCTCCCAAAGTAGAAGGAATAGTCTTCGCATTGTCCCCGCCTCAGACCATGGCTTCTTCCTCTTCTGTCTCTAGGTAAAACTCTTGGATCTAGTCAGCCAAACTCTAATATCATAATGACAGTGGAGGAATTTAGAAAATCCTTCTTTTCTGACAGTGCCGGACTGTCAAGGCTATTGTCTTACTAAAGAGGTCAAGGAAAGCAGCTTAGAGAGTCAAGCTGGTGAATGGCCTCTTTCTTCTGGATAGAACCTTCCCTTTCCTTCCCTGGGGCAACTGGAAGTTATGATTATCCCCACTGGAGAAGCACTCTGGCAGGCCCACTAGGTGGGGATGTTGTAGAAGGGAACCGAGCCCCAGATGTCTGCTTGGCCGAATGTCCTCCCAGGCCCTTTCTAACTGGAGGCACTAGAAACAGGGAGGGGCCTAGCTAAGGACCAGACTCTTTCCAAGGCCATTTCTCATGGTGCCAAGGTACACACTTCCATTCCACTCACTACGATCATGTTTCCCCAGGCTCGACCAATGGATCCAGCCACTAGGAGCCGCAAAGGTGGGATGAAGGAAAAATCTATAAAAATTTTTAAAATGTTTCTATCATCTATCAAGGCATCATGAGAAACTGTTCAACTGGAGTCATCAAATGTGGGCAGCATGTTTGGAAAAGCTTGTTTTATAATACATGGAGGGATTGTGACACCCGCTGTTGTGTGTCTCCTTAAAGGAAGAGACAGACATCCTCCGGGGGGGCTCGAATGGGCCTCAGTAGAAGCTCACGTGAGGACCAATTGGAGAACACACACAGTGTCAATAACATTGATGTAGATGGAGGAAGCAAGCTACGGTTTCACGTATGAGCCATGAATTACAATTCAAACAATGCAGGTGCCACAGCCTCTATTTTCCAAATCTGGCTGCTACAATACCTCTGGTCCCATTATTTGAATTTGGGTGGGGTTATGGCTCACTTGCACCCAAATGAAACACAGCAGAGGTTGTGCTGTAACTTTCCAGGCTGGATCATAAAAAATGGGTGTGGTTTCCATGCTGCATAACAGATGGCCATACACTTACTGGCTTCCCACAACATGTGTTATCATCTCACACTTTTTGTGGGTCAGAAGTCCAGGCAGGGCTTGGCAGAATTCTCTGCCCAGGTCTCTCAAGCATGAAGTCAAGGTGATGGCTGGGTGGTGGTCTTATCTGGAGGCTCAACTGGGTAAGGATCCACTTCCAAGCATCCTCAGGTTTTTGGTAGAATTCATGTCCTGTGACTGCAGCCAACTTCTTCCAAGGCAAGTGTATTCTTTTGCTAAGGCTGCCAAAACAAAATGTTACAGATCAGGTTGCTTATACCACACAAATTTATTTTCTCACAGTTTTGGAAGCTGGGAACCTGAGATTGAGGTATTGGCTTGGTTTGGCTTCTGCCGATGGTTGGCCCCTCCCTTTGGCTTGCAGACAGCTTCCTTGTTGTTGTGTCCCCACATGGTCCTTTCTCTCTACACATGCCTCCTGGTAGCTCTTTGAGTGTCCTAATTTCCTCTTCTTATCATCATCAGTTGGAATGATATGGGGACCACCCTAATGGTCTCATTTTTATAAGACTTGTGTCTTTTTCTTCATTTTTTTCTTTTAATTAACATATAATGTATTATTAGCCCCAGGGGTACAGGTCTGTGAATCGACAGGTTTAGACACTTCACAGCACTCACCATAGCACATACCCTCCCCAATGTCCATAGCCCAACTACCCTCTCCCTACCCCCCTGCCTCCGGCAACCCTCAGTTTGTTTTGTGAAATTAAGAGTCTCTTATGGTTTGTTTTCCTCCCGATCCCATCTTGTTTCATTTTTTCCTTCCCTACCCACCAAGCCCCCCACTATGCCTCTCAATGTGTGTTCTTTTTTAAAAGATTTTATTTATTTGAGAGAGAGAGAGAGAGAGAGAGAGAGCACAAGTGGGGTGAGGGACAGAGAGAGAAGCAGACTCCCCCGGAGTAGGGAACCAAATGCAGGACTTGAAGCCAGGCCCCTGGGATCATGACCTGAGCTGAAGGCAGTGTTTAACTAACTGAGCTACCCAGGGGTCCCTCCCCCAAGCTTCTGAAGCCCTTACCTGTTTTATGTATCTCCACTGCTCTCTCCTTCCGGCACACACTATGTTTATTGTTGGCCTGTTGTCTGTTCCCCAGCCCACCTCTCTGCCCCTCAGGTACGAGCTCCATAATGGCAAGCCCTTGGCCTGGCAGGAACAGAAGCTCAGTACAAACTTTACTAGTTCAACTGTGGACGGCTGATCTAACAGCTGCAGGGAGGCCAGAACAAGAAAGCAAGTGTCCAGACAGAGGTCAGAAGGCCAGAAAACCGCACAGAAATAGAGCAGGACTGGTCCTTAGTGAGCATACAGTTCAATGACACATTTTATCCTTGAGAGAACAGCTGCCCAGAGAAAAGGACCTGAGTGGACCTACTGGGAGGTTAATGGCGGGGCTGACTCTGAGCACCCAGGCGCCTGACCCTACTTCTTCAGTTCTCAGTGCTAGGTCACATTCACGGTGAATTGACATAAAGGCTCCGTATCTACACCACTCCCTTAGGCTTCTGGTAAAATTTTGCCTGAACCTATACCAATTGAAAAATATTGAATTTCTTTTAATGTAGATCACTTATTTTTATTTCTCCATTAAAATACAGTTAGAGCATTATATTGATTTTTTAAAATACTACATGTGGAGGTAGGTTATTATAAATGAATGGATGGATGGATGAATGAATTTCAGGAAAGTCTATGGGGGTTGGATGAGCCTGGGACCCCTGGCTCCCCAGGACCTGAGACAAAGCCCTCCTTGCAAGGAGCTCCAATCAGGGAGCAGGAACCGTGGGGGCAGGACTGAGGAGCAGCAGGAGGAAATGAGTTCGTTGATGAGCTGGGGGCTGCGGCCCAGTCCTACTAGGTCCTTCCAAGTGGCCCATGAACTGTACTTCAGAGCTGCCTGCTGAGGGAATGAAACGTTAAGCATTAATGCTTCAACTCTCATCCCCTGTTAGCCAAGAGGTGGCCTTGTAGGCATCCACCGCTGTCCCCTTCTGGGGGTGCCCAGCCTCTGAGGGTGCTCTGCAGGATGGCATCAGGATGCATGTCCTCCCAAGCCTGAAGGACACAGGTGTAGGGTGAATCCCACTCAGGGTGCCTTGTTGCACACATGTCAAGCTGGTCAGGGGTTGGCTGGGGAGCAAGGGTTAAGAGGCGAGGCCCTGGGAATCATAAGGGGTATTCAAGAGAGCTTGGTCTGATCTCCCGACCTCAGTTCTTTCCAGCATGTCAGTGAGTCAGCAGTAGGAGGTTGCTCCCCCAGAGCCTCTGCTGTAAGCCCATGGTATTTCTGACTAATCACATGGCCCGGATTTGACACCATCGAGTCCTCTAGGAAATTTCATCCATGGCATCAAAGTCATAGAGAAGTTCAATGTGCCTTTATATTTGGAAAAAACTGAAACAAAATCCCACTTCTGGGAATTCTTGGTTGCCTAAGGTTTCCAACAACCTTGCTGCCGCCGTGGGTGTCAAATTTGTCCCCATGCGGGCTCTGATATGTGGAGGTGAGTGAAGCAGAGCTAGAATCCAGCTTGCTAACCAGGGAAGACGCCACGAGAAAAGTCACCTGCGCCGACAGGTAACATCCCCCTTGCCCCAAAATTGAGAATTTTAGGGCACCTTTGTGGCTCATGTTGTGATCTCGGGGTCATGAGATGGAGCCCTGCATCAAGTTCCACACTCAACTGGGAGTCTGCTTGGGATTCTCTCTCTTTCCTCTCCCTCTGCCCCTTCCTCCTCTCCCCTTCTTCTAAAATAAATAAATAAATAAATAAATAAATAAATAAATAATAAATCTTTATAAAATATTGAGAATTTCAAGATGGCAACAGCAAAGCCTGAAACTAAATCCTGGGGCACTCGAAGTTGACAGGGTCCTATGTGACTGCACAGGTCACAGGAGCACGATTCAGCCCCACAGAGGAGGAAACAAAAGCAACCAGAGGTCAAGCAAGCTGCCTAAGGTCGTAGAGAGAGGAAGTATTGGTACAGTGGCTGGAGTCCTGTTGTCTAACTCTATATATACTTTCTTAGGCCGAGGCAGGAGACTGGAGCTTGAACAACTCCTTGCTTCTCACAGAGGTCTGGTCTCTGCCTACTTTCCTCCTCATTGCTTTCAACCCCAGAAGCCCAGCACTGGGCAGGGGGACTCTGGAAATGAGATGGGTGGAGGTCATAGGAGCTGCCTGGCATTTTGCCCATGCTACAGAGGCTAGGCTGCTCCTGCTAAAGGCTCAGGGTCTTTCCTTGGGGACTGAAATTGAACCGGAGACTGTGGAGGGGTGTGATGGTTGCCAAGTTCACAGCCACTTGCATCAGGCCTCTGGGTCATGGGTGAAAAACATCGCCGACATGGGCTGGCCAAGGGAAAGAGCTGCTTTTTGAAAGATGGCTGGGCACACCACCCGCATCCCCCTCTTGGGTTTCTCCGAAGTAAAACCTGCCTTCCAACGGTCTGATCAGCAGAACCTTGTGCTGGGAGGAAACTGGCATTTGTGTTTTCTGAGCTGTACCACGGAGAGGCCCAACTCTTAGGGTTGGAATTTCCTCAAATATAGCAAGGATGCTCCCATGTTCAAGGCAGACTGAGAATGTGCTAAGTATCCACAGCATGGACTCCAAAATGAAATGATGCTGACCAGTTAGACTCATGTTCAACTCATGTAACAGAAGCCCGACTGCAGGGGAATAACCCAGAGGTGTTCATTCTGCTCACATCATGAAGAGTCTCGGGGTGGGCACGGTGGGCCAGTGGCACTGCTCAAGCAAAGGATCTCCTTCCTCTCCGCCACCATTCCTAGAGTATGACTGTCAACACCTGTGGTTCCAAAAAGGCTGCTCTACCTCCAGACGCTGTGTCTGCATTCCAGGGGGGAAGAGCCATAGGGAAAAGGCACATGCCAGCCAAGTCCCCTTTTTCTCACCTTAATGATGGCTTTCCTAGAGGCCCCATTCAGTAGACTTCCATTTGTCCCGTTTGGGCAAGAACTGGTTTACATGGGAAGCCAAGGAAAGGCTAACACCAGGCCATCTGAAACACAACCAGGATTTTGTCAGTCCAGAAGAAATGGAACCCAGATATTGATTGGGCTGGTCTAGCAGCCTTCGCTCCTGCAGATCTGATATGGTAGAGCTCCAAAACCCTCCCTCCACGTCCCACTGTCCATGCCAGCTCTGTCTGGTTAGGAATAGAACACAAACCACAAACTCAAGCTGCGGGGGGACTTAGACAGTTTCTAGTGGCCAAATTAAAAAAAAAAAAAAGTAAAAAAGAAACAAGTGAAATTAATTTAAATATCTTAGTTAACACAGCATACCCAAGGCATCATGATTTCACCGTGGAATCAATATTTTAAAATATTCCTAATATACTTCAAGGTGTTTTTTTTTTTCCCCTATGTCAAGTCTTCAAAATCCAGGGTATGTTATTGTAATACATACAGCACATCTCAGTTTGGACAAGCTTCATTTCACGCTCCCCTAAGCCCTGGGGTGGCCAGCTTCCATCCTGCACAGCACCCACCTGGGCTTTCAGAAACTGGTTCTCAGCTGGGTATTTTTTTTTTTTTTAAGATTTTATTTATTTGAAAGAGAGAGAGAATGAGAGGGGGAGAAGCAGACTCCTGTGGAGCTGGAAGCCTGATGTGGGACTCAATCCCGGGACTCCAGAATCATGACCCGAGCCAAAGGCAGTCGCTTAACAAACTGAGCCACCCAGGTGCCCCTCAGCTGGGTGTTTTTAAAAGCGCAGGGGAGTCAGAAGTCCTAAGTGATGGTGCACTCGCTGCGCTCTGTCGGTTGAGATGCTGAGGGTCTTGCAAGCCTGTTGCCAATCATACACTGCCAGGACAGTCCCAAAGAGGATAAAGAATTGCCCTGCCGAACACCAAAGGCACTACTAGTGGGGGTCACTGCTTTCATGCATGCAGAGTGCGCAGAACGGTATATGGCTCATTGTGGGCGCTCAGGGCAAGTTTACTGTTATTGTTATCATTAGTCAGTCAAGGCCAGACATCATATCCTGGCACATAAGAAACACACACACTTCACACCCACAGTAATATAGAAGGGTAGTTGGCCTATCTACTGTACCTATTACAGACACGTATGTGTATGTGTATGTCTATCTACCTTCAGGCTCCTCCTATTTCATTTCATTGTTCCTCCAGTCTGATTTGGGAAGGGGTAAGCATGATTAGTCCCATTGTACGAGTGAGAAAACGGAGGCCAGAGAAGCTGAGCTCATTGCAGAAGTTTTCACAGTCAGCAAGTGTGACTTCTACCCTTTCCGTTAGTGGTTATCCGTAAATCTGGGTGTCATCCTGATGCTGAGGCTGTGGGCATTGTGGCCGGGCCAGGGCATTTTCCATCTCCAGAGATCTACCAAGCCCTAGATGGGGCAACACACTGGAAAAACCATTCTCCCCATCCTGGGCCTCAGACTCACCACCGTTTCACTCCTATCCTAGAAATGAGCGTGGAGCGGGCGACAAAGAGAAACATCCCCGTGCAACTGCAGCCTCGACAATGACACTGATGAGGCACAATAGCGCGATCTGGCCTGTAATCAGTCTGAAGCTAGACTCAGCTATTCCGACGTCCATTCCGCTCGCTCCAGAGAGGGCGCGGGGAGAGGCACACACCCCTCAAGTTGGGCTCCTTGCTCATCATCACAGCGCACCATGCAGAAAAAGGACCCCTTTGTGACAGCACCGCAAATTACAGCCCAGGCAATCTGGAGTCGCGGCTGGAGCAGACTCTTCTCTCTCTCCTAAAAGAAAAATCTGTTTTAAGCTTAATTATAGTCTGTCATTACCCGCAATCTTGTAATGATCCAAAGTCTCTAGCAAAATGATAACAATAAAAGAGAGAGAGAGAGAATCAGTTCAAACAGGAGTTGAAAAGGCTCAGACAAGTGTGGGGAAGGGAGGTGATAGTGGCATTCTTCAGAAACCATTGTGAAACGAAGATCAGAGCTTTAGAATGGTAAATAGTTATTCTGGCTCGATTGTCAATTTATCAGGCCCCGGGGCTCAGTGTTAACCTTACCCACTTTCTGAATCTTTAATATTGTTGTTCCAGAATTCACCTTGTAAAACGTAGGAGCAGCTCCCAAGATAAACTGATGCCCCAAACCAAATGACCTAGATTTAATAGGACAGTGCTTCTCAGATCCCAGGAGGAGGCATTGAACAGACTGAAAGCGTTCAGTGATTGTTCTTGGCATGTTACCTAGAAGATGCTGAGGTTTATCAGAAGACACCTTTTAAATCAAGTTTTCTTTGTCCGTTTCCATGGCCTGGACTAGAATTCCTTTCCAGGTACAGCCAACCATTGGGAGCTCCCTCTTGTGGCCATGTTGGGTATGGAAACGTAGGTATCTTCCCACCTTCCCACTCACCCTTGAAAGCAAAACTGAGACCAATTGACTCAAGCTGATGCATCTAGAATTGGATCCTAAAGAGGCAGGCTTTCTGTTATTCTAAATCTACCTGGAGGCTGGATATCCTTCTGAATCCATGAAGCTTTGTGAAATGATGTGAATGTGAGGAGAAATTTCTTCCTTTCTTTTCCCATTTACCTTCCTTCTTGGTGGTTTTTCATAAATAACTTGTGGAAACAATTATTTTATATTGCGTATAAAAGAACTCCTTCATTATTTTATATTGATTGCTCTGTGAGAATTTGTGGAGCGTCAAAGAAAAATTTAAACCTTTGTGCTCCCCCAGGAGGATTTTTGGTGTGAATTTAGTTTTCTGGAATAAACATCATTGCATTAGACATAGAAATTGGTTTGAAACATGGAGCTGACTGTGTTGAGACCATTGAATGAGTTCCCTAGTAAGATGCCGTTCACAGGAATGGCCACGGGTCACAGAAAGAACTTGGCCATGAGCTCATGTGGCTCCTCATTCTCTTACCATTGTGCTCTGGTTTCAGGAAGGAAGAGATAGCATAACTTACCCATCAGCCCTGTTTCCTGGTTTTGAAGCCACAGGAAATCTTCTCAGTTAATGGGAACAAAGCTAGCAAAGAAATGAGTTAAGAATTATTGTTATAAGTAACAGAAAACTCAGCTCAAGCCTGATTAAACAGTATATGAAATTTATAGGTGCAGGTAGATAAGAAGTCTAGAAATAGGCTTCAGGTAAGGCTTGATCCAACAGACCAGAACTATCTTGCTTAACTATCTTAAGATCTTGCTTCCTTCCACTCCTACTCTCTGTCTTCTATGTAGCATCCACCTTCTCTATGTTCTGCCCATTTTCCTCATTTCAATCTTTTAAATGGTCACCTGCAGAAATTTCTTATAAGTTTCCTTTTATCTTTCTATCTGTGGAAAATAATTTTAATAATAAATTGTATTTAATATATCACAAATATCCTTTCCGCAGGTAATCATAAAAATTGCTAATGTGATAGTTACATTATTTTAAAAAAAATACTTAGTCTTTGAAAGCTTTCCATGCACTTTATACTTATACCACATTTCAGTTTGGACTAGCCCTGTTTTATTTTATTTTATCTATTTATTTTCCATTTTATTTTATTTTATTTCTTTTCAGTGTTCCAAAATTCATTGCTTATGCACCACACCTAGTGCTCCATGCAATATGTGCTCTCCATAATACCCACCACCAGGCTCTATTTTAAAATGCTTAGTAGCCACCTGTGGCTACTGTGTAAGACAGCACAGATTTAGAATGTAACTTGTTGCTATATTTGTCTTGGGCTTCAGAATTGCAAAATGCTTTCATATGGATGTTATCATTTGGTCAGTATTCCTAAAAGGCAGATCCCTGGGGTATCATCATCCCCATATTGACAATATCTTAGGGTAAGGTATTATCAGGAGTGGTTAAGCTGTTTTCTACCCCTTGGGGATAGCAGGACAGGCACTTGAGCCAGAATCCAGTGCTGTGTGCCTTCACATACATGCATTTCATCTGGGCTCATACCATCTTTTTAAAATCCTCTTCAGTATCAAGTAGTTGCTAGAGACATTTTTTGATTACCAGAGGATGTTATTCAGGATTTATTTGACCACAAATAACAGAAACACAATTCAAATAACTTAAATTGAGAGAGTAGGTAGTGAGAGAAAATATTGGCTTATAAAATGAATGCAGTGGTTTCAGGAATGGTTGGATCAAGGGGTAAAAACTGATGTTTTCTGACTCATCACTTTGCTTTTGCCTATACTTAGTATCATTCTCAGGCAGGTTCTCTCCCACAAGATCACAAAGATGATCACCATCCTGCCAGCTTGACAGTCTCAGTGGAAAAAACATACCTTTTCCTAATAGTTACAGTAAAAATCTTTTGGAGGGATCTCCTTAGTCTGGTATGGTCTCATGACCGTCCTTGACCCAGTGACCATACACCGGTACTGACATGTGTCCTCTAAGTTATAGAGTGAGATAGGAACACCAGAGCTCCCCCAAAGAAAAAGAGAATAATGAGAGCTGGGCAGGCAGAATTCATAGATATCTCTCCTGTGGATCTCACAGCCTGTCTTAGGATTTGTATAATTAAGAATGTGTTACTTCTGGTCAGGGTCCTCAGTTAACTCAAGCCTAGAGAAGAGTAACTGGAAGTACATGGGTTCTGCTCTGGGGTGATCCATGGATATTTCTTTAGTGACCAGATGTCCCCATATCTGGCATCACTTCCAAATGCCCCCCTGGCTCAGAGCCCATATGAATCACACAGCACAGTTGACAATCCTTTGGGCAGGACACAGTACCAACAGAGACCCAATGATGGCACATTTTGGGTAACTGTGTCCTGGTGATCCTCTAACCCACTACCATTTCTACCTTCCCTCTCTTTAGAGTCACACTTATACCATCCAGTCTCTCCACACAGACCCAGTTCCAGGGTCAAACTATCCAAGCAGGAAAGATAACTACAGAGTGCCCCAGTGAGGGACTGCATTGCTTCCCATGTTGCTTTGCTTGTTAAGTGGACCCTGGGATGACTCTGAGGGGCCCAGATGTGTTCGTCAGGATCCCTTTGAGTACCAAGGCCTCTTAAAAAACATTAAACTGTCTTGAGGGAGAAGGTCATTTATTGCCCTGTATAACAGAAAAACCCAGTGTAAGCATAAACTGAACAGAGGGGGCTCAAGGGTTTGTCACCAGAAGTCTTCCCTCCGCTCCTAAAATGGACAAGCATTTAAGTTTGGGAGAGAGGGACAGACAGGAAATGCACAAAAAAGGAACAAGATAATATCAGAGGGTGACATGTTTAGTGAGGTCAGAGATGAAGGGAGGGTCCCCCTTGGACACAGGGGACCAGGGAGGCCTTTTTGAGGAAGCAGCAGCTGAGCAGAGCCCTGAGTGAAACAAGGAGCCAGCTTCCACAAAGCTGGGGTGGAACATCCTAGAATGAGGAAACAGTGGGAGACAGAACAACGTTTGAGAAACACTGAGGTGGGCAGTGCTTAAGGCAGCACTGTTTGCAAGATGGGGCCAGATCACTAGGGCTCTGAAAATCATGGTGAGGTGTCTGGATTTTCTTCTAAATGCTAGAAAAAGCTACCAGAAGTTTCCAAGTGGGGGAGAGGTGGTATCGGAGTCACACCGACCTCCTGAGGTCCTCGATGTCTCTGTTTTGAGACATCGGTCCTGACCCCAAGTAGGCTTCAGTGGAACAAAGATAGATGGAGATCCCCATAGACTCAGAGAAGTTTCACACAGCTTTGAGTTGGCAAGCGGACACAGACACCCTCAGAGGCAGGGAGACCCTGAGCCCCACCACGAGAGGACATGCAACTCCATATGAGAAGTTATGATTCAGTTATATACTCATTGGGCAAACATTTATTGAGCACTTACTGTGTGCAGGCATGGTGTGGCGGTGTAGAGATGACCTAGACCTGCTCCCGTCCACCCTCCCTCTCACACACATACACCACCCCCCTCCCCTTCACACGCCCTTGTGAAGCTCAGAATTTAAGAGAGTAGAAAAAGGAAAATCACATTGCTAGAGCACTTCCTAAGTCTGGGGATTATCTCCTAAAATCCTTTGGATGAGTCAGCCAGGAAGAGGCAGAAATTCTAGTTCTCTCTGGGTGTGACAGAGGAGCTGGGAGGTCTTATCAGCTCAGCCTGGTTCCAGAAGGGTCACTCTGCCCTCTGGCCCCACACACATTGGTCACTTGAAAAGACATCTCCTGGAACTGCTTACAGAGCAAAGCAGAAGGGATACCCTTGGTGGAATTTGAGAGGTTTTCATCTCACTGGGCTCCAGGCTGGAATGGGGGCACACTTCCACCCCCCATGGACACGGGGGGCCTGCAACCAATGGCGTCCCAGGCCTGTCCCAGTCTCAAACCACAGATGGCTGATTGGTGGGGAAAGGAGCCAGCACCTGCAGGTCACCTTTGGGAACACACTGTCAAAAGGAGTTGAGCCTGAGGCTGACCTAGTTTGACAGTGGGCTGCACACAGGTGCTCTCCTTTTCAGGATTTGTTCCAGGAGTTTGTTTATTTGCAAACCACTCTATTTGTCGCTAAAAATACTCTTCCAAAGCAGATGCACAACTCACCGTGACTTTCCGTGAAACAGCCCGGTGCCCAAGCACTGAAGCCTGTCCCCCGGGACTCTGGGCTCAGGGACCACAGAAGAATAGGCAAAGGCCTTCCAGCCTTAAGACAGGAAGCACTGGTCACTCCCCATACCCCTAGATGAATCCCTCCTTAAGATATGTGCCATTTAGGAAGTGCCTAGCTGGCTGGCTGTGGACAGTATTATGTTGAACTTTCCAGTTGCAATGGAGTCAAATAAGCTCAGACTGAGATCATCATCATCATCACACACACACACACACACACACACACACACACACACACACACACAGAGAGATGTATTGTCTCAATGAGCAAAAATTCCAGGGGTAGTTTCAGGTGCAGCTGGATCCAGGTGCTCAAGGGATCACCAGAATCTGATCTTTCCCTGAACTTCTTACAGTTCAGTTTTCTTCTGGGTTGCCTTCACTCTCAAGCAGGTTTTCTCCTCACCATGTCAAGCTGGCTGCCAGTAGTCTCTGGCTTATATAGTCACAGCTCCAAGTTCAACTGAAAGAGGGCTGGCTTTTTTTTCTCCCTGATAATTTTTTTAACAGTTTTATTGAGGTACAGTTGACATACAGGAAACTGTGCATATTTAAAGTGCATGATTTGATAAATCTTCACATACATACACATCCATGAAACTAATCGCCACAATCAAAGTATCAAGTATATCCATGACCCCCAAAAGTTTCCTGTGCCCCTTCATACTCTCCCCCTAGTATTCCTTTACCCCTACCCCCAACTAACTACTGATCTGCTTTTTGTCACTTTAGATTAGTTTGCATATTCTATTGTTTCTACAAGTGGAATCATACAGTATGTACCCCTTGGGGGAAAGGGGAGTCCTGGATTACTTTGAGTTTAATTGGCTCTTGTTTTTCAAGTTCCTTAAGGTAGAAGTTGAGATCATTGATATGGGACCTATCTTCTGTCTGACATATGTGTTTAATGCCATAAACATTAAACATTAAACATAAGCTCTCCCCGAGAGCTGCTTTAGTAACAGGTCACAAAATCTTCCTAACGTAATTGTTAATTTCTTTCCTGACGCACGTAATTTAGAAGTGTGTAATGTAGTTTTAAGCATTTGGGAATTTTCCAGAAATATTTCTGTTATTGATTTCGAATTGTTTCCACTGTGGTCAGAGAACATACTTGATATTACTTGAATCTTTTTACAGTCTTTTTTAGGGGCTGCTGTAAGTATTACAACATCTCTAGAAGTTTGACCAAGGAAAGACTTTTGCAGTCTGATGGCTGAGTCACTGGTCCACAGGGCTGTTTCATGTATCCCCTGCAGTGGGTACAGCAGTTTGGGGAAGTTAAGGAACTGTTCAGAGATATTACACATTGTATCTGCTTTCCGAGTTCCGTACACATGTCTCTTCCCCTGACTCTCCTGTTTCATCTTCTAGTCCTGCCTCGTCCAGTACTCCTCTCAACCGTCTAAGTCAGGAGCCAGCCAACCTTTTCTGAAAAGGGCCAGAGA